>NC_069499.1:282952122-283109622 GCF_027579735.1 Bombina bombina
GGAATTGGCTGTCTTTATTTTATCCCTCCCTCTCTAGTGACTCTTGCGTGGAAAGATCCACATCTTGGGTAGTCATTATCCCATACGTCACTAGCTCATGGACTCTTGCTAATTACATGAAAGAAAACATAATTTATGTAAGAACTTACCTGATAAATTCATTTCTTTCATATTAGCAAGAGTCCATGAGGCCCACCCTTTTTTGTGGTGGTTATGATTTTTTTGTATAAAGCACAATTATTCCAATTCCTTATTTTTTATGCTTTCGCACTTTTTTCTTATCACCCCACTTCTTGGCTATTCGTTAAACTGATTTGTGGGTGTGGTGAGGGGTGTATTTATAGGCATTTTGAGGTTTGGGAAACTTTGCCCCTCCTGGTAGGAATGTATATCCCATACGTCACTAGCTCATGGACTCTTGCTAATATGAAAGAAATGAATTTATCAGGTAAGTTCTTACATAAATTATGTTTTTTTGATGGTTAAAGGAAAAAATGATATTTTTTTGAGGACGCGTTACGGTCCTCACAAGACCTTTATCAAGAGGTCTTGTGAGGACCGAAACGCGTAGACGACCCATTGGTAAGCATCTTTCTAACTATTCTCAACTTGTGAAAATTTTGCTACGCTATGTTTTATTTTTGATTTTAGGGATCGACGATAAAATCATAGAAACAGCTGAGCTCCATAAAGGATTACTTTGGACAATCCTTTTCCAGTTATCATCACTTTTCACTTTGAAAAAACCCACAATGGAACATCTTTCATTCATTATTGGATACAATGTGTTTGTTAATTTTTCACTGACACTTGGTTACAATTTGTTTTTAAATATCATTTTTTCCTTTAACCATCAAAAAAAAAAATTTCACCACGAATTTTCGGCTGAATAGGAGTTCCTCTGGATTTTTTAGTGCCACCATATAGATATTTTTCACTTACATTTTCTCACTGACATCTTTTTTCACTGACATTTTTTCACTGCAGTGCCCATTATTATCCTTTGTTGAACACCATTTTTATTTTTATTTTAATATTATCTTTTTGGGATATCCATATGGATTTTTTATAAGTATTTATATAAGTTCTAATACATTGTTTGTGTAATTATTGCCAGCATTGTACAAGATTTGTGTATATATTGCCAGCATTTTCCATTGCTTATTTGAATCGCACCTATTCACTTGTTCTATTGTTTGTCACACAACCAGCACTTTTTTGTTATCACATTCACACGTAGTTATTGTTGACTCCATTTCAACACTGGCCAGGACCCGGTGCCATAGATTCTAATTTGAGTGCGGCGTATGTCAAGCACTCCATTTTCAGGATCTATACCGCGGCCAATCTTCAGATATGGATCCATAACTGTATACTGATTTCTATTGTGCTATAAATCTAGCACTTTACTTTTCAGTTTTTTCACAGCCTCTTTAAATAGCGCCACCAGCAACCTTGCTGCCACTATTTAACGGCTTGTAATAGGGGGTGGTTTTCCACCGTGCTCACCCACGTATCGATACACCTCCTCACACACCTTTACCCACCATTTGGGGCAGGGTCAACAGTGAACAGCTGCTTTTATATATTGTATTACGGTTTATTATTTTTTATTTTCTGTTTGACCAATTTTAATATCGTTGCTAGCGGGAGTAATGTAACAGTTCTCCCTTAACAGCTGTTAAGCTTCTATGTTATAGGTTTCCACGTAGGAAATCAGGTATACTGCTTTTATTACTTTGTTTTTAACTAGTCTTAACTGTATATAATAAAATCTATTTAGCACTCAGCCTACCTCATTACGTCTGTGTGTATACATACCCTTAGGCCTTTTGGCGCTGTGACCACCATCTATTTCAGTTTCTGTCCTTTTAGGGGATTGGTTAGACCCCTTTTGTGTTTCACAGCGTAGGGTTCATCTTAGCGCTGGAATACCACATACATCTTCTTTGATTACCTGAAGCTCAACCCATTGTAATAGGCTGTGGTTTAAAAGCGCAAAACCAGCTACTTCATATACACAAATAAACCAAAAATTGCAATTTCTCATAAATTTTATACTCTGCAGCTAGTATAACAAGTCATTAAAAATACATTCATATAAAAACAATTTTACAGTGTACTGTCCCTTTAACCTCGTTCTTCATGTTCTGCCACAGGCTCCTTTTGAGCCTATGCATTCGGTTGATATTAAGCTATTGTCTTGGAAAGTTTTGTTTTTGTTGGCTATTTCTTCTGCTCATAGAGTTTCAGATTTGTCTGCTTTACAATGTGTTCCACCTTACCTTATTTTCCATGCGGATAAGGCTGTTCTTTGTACAAAATTGAGATTTCTTCCCAAGGTGGTCTCAGACCGCAATATCAATCAGGAAATAGTTGTTCCTTCTTTTTGTCCTAATCCTTCTCAGAAGGAACGTTTGTTACACAATCTGGATGTGTGGTTAGTGCTCTAAAATTCTTATCTCCAGGCTACTAAGGATTTTACACAATCTTCTGCCCTTTTTGTGGTGTACTGTGGTGCAAGGGTCAAAAGGCCACTGCGACTACTCTCTCTTTTTGGTTGAGGAGTGTAATTCGTTTGGCTTATGAGACTGCTGGACAGCGGCCTTCTGAGAGGATTACGGCTCACTGTACTTGTGTTGTTTCTTCTTCCTGGGCATTTAAGAATGAAGCTTCTATGGAACAAATTTGCAAGGCAGCCACTTGATCCTCCTTTCATACCGTTTCAAAATTTTACAAATTTGATGTTTTTGCCTCGGCTGAGTCTTCCTTTGGGAGAAAGGTGCTTCAAGCGGTTGTGCCTTCAGTTTAGGTCTGCCTGCCTTTAGCCCCCCCACTTTTCCATTCTGTGTTCTCTGGCTTGGGTATTAGTTTCCCACTAGTAATTGAATGGAATGGTGGACTTTTCATGCCCTTGGAAAGAAAACAAAATGTATTCTTACCTGATAAATGTTTTTCTTTCATGGCATGGAGAGTCCACGACCCGCCCTTGTATAATTTTTAGGCGGCATTTATTTTTAAAATCTTTAGGCACCACTATACCCCTGTGGAGTATGGGAAGTGGGAGGGATACTTTAGCTTTGCTGGGGTGTTCATTGCCTACTCCTGGTGGCTAGGAGTTGAATTCCCACTAGTAATTGAATGGAATCGTGGACTTTTCATGTCAAGAAAAAAAATTTTTTATCGGGTAAGTATACATTTTGTCTTTTCAGAGGTAGGTAAATTAACCCCTTCGCTACCAGGAATTTCAGGAATGAATTTACCAGAGAATTTATAGCAAGTATCCCCGTTTGCTTTTTCCCCAGAAATTCTTAATATACAATGTTACCAATGCACAAGAGAATTGTGGGTAAGATATGCAAATTAGATATGCAAATTCTCATTTTTTTGCTTCAAAATACTGTTTTGACACAGCGATCCTTTTAGCAGGATTATTATAGCAAACCAGAAATCACTCACTAGATAGCCTGTTTCGTTCTTTTTGGAACTCATCAGTAGGAGATAGATTTCTGGTTGCTGCTTTGGTAAAGCTATTTTCATGGTTAAACCAAAATTCATTAAAATTATGGGGGGGAGATAAAAAACTGAAATTAAAATCCTTCATGTCTCAAACTTAAATCAATGTAAATATTTGCATATTATATATATATATAAATCCAAGGTCAAATTGCACTCCAGACGTACATAGTCAGCAGCCCAGGGTGCAACAAAGCAATGTATAAATAGAAGAATAAAGTGCACTCCAATGGGAATCTTGTTAATAATATACACACTTTTTTGTCTGTGGATGGACTTGTATTGGTCCGAAAATGTTCACTAATAAAGTGAGATATTATTAACAAGATTCCCATTGGAGTGCACTTTATTCTTATATATATATATATATATATATATATAATGCTTTTTGGGGGGGTGGCATAAAACATTTTCAGTGGATGACAGTTTCACCTAGCTATTTATTCTCAGCATTGAGATTTATGTAAAATTACCAAACAAAAAATTAAAACATTTATCTATATAAAAAGATTATCACATTCCGCAAGAACCGTATATGGATTAAGCCACTGTCCTCCCACCATTGTTGGTAACAGTCAGGCAATCAAAGCAGGAGAGCTTGGAAAGAATGAATAGGAGAAAGATGTGGAGCAACAAGTTGCTCATGTCTAAGATGTTTCCAGTGACCTCAACAGCCCAAAATAATTTTATTAGACCTAGAAGTACTGGCACATGACTTGAAATCCAAATCAAATCAGATAACACCAGCAGGAAGAGATCCTTGTTCAATTCGCCTTCATCTTGAGAGGTAATTTTCAAATGCCTGAATAGATATATGTGATAACATAGCTGCTTTATAATAGTAGTGGACATTCAGAATTGATAGCCCCCAAACTGCAGTGTCAGTTTTTAGAGTCTCTGAGAAGCTCTTGAGGGTTTACATGCTCAAACTTAAGCAACTTTCTCTTGCTATCTTTATTTGAAATAGAAGGCATCTAAGCTATTTGTTTGGTTCAGAACACTGGAAAGCACTTGTTAATTGGTGGATGAATTTATCCACCAATCAGCAAGAACAACCCAGGTTGTTCACCAAAAATGGGCCGGCATCTTAACTCACATTCTTGCATTTCAAATAAAGATACCAATTTGATAATGGGAGTAAATTAGAAAGTTGCTTAAAATTGCTCTATCTGAATCACGAAAGAAAAAATTTGGGTTCAGTGTCCCTTTAGAGTGACATAAAACCCCATTTTTTTTCTTTCATAATTCAGATAGAACATAAAATTTTAAACAACCTTCCACTGCACTTCTATTATGAAAACTTTTTTTAATTGTAGTCTCTATCTAAATTATGAAATAATATTTTTGAGTTCCATGTCCCTTTAAGACTCAAGACCCAAATTCTTGAAAGCTCTCTGGTCTGGCAATATTATCTAAGAAGTTTTTTCAGTAAGGCAAGGTCACTCGAATAATTTTACAAAGGCAAAATTTAGCTTGATAGTTGTTTATCTCAATGTACTGAGTTCTGGATGTGATGCTTTAAAAAAAAATAAATGCTTAGATAATCACATCTAAAGAGAAGTCTATCAGCGCTAGACCAAATATGTTATCAGCGGCTCCTAAAAGCAAAGGGTCCCTAGCTAATCCTAGTAAGAAATGATAGTAAGATATGACATGCTAAGGAGCACTAGATAAATGAAAGGTGAGTATATTGGACAAAGATACTAAAATGTGTAATAAAATGTATAATAAAAGATTAATTTAATTATACAATATAATGTTAAAACATACAATAATATAAGGGAGTGCAGTATTATTAGGAAAGTTGTATTTTTGAGGATTAATTTTATTATTGAACAACAACCATGTTCTCAATGAACCCAAAAAACTCATTAATATCAAAGCTGAATAGTTTTGGAAGTAGTTTTTAGTTTGTTTTTAGTTATAGCTATTTTAGGGGGATATCTGTGTGTGCAGGTGACTATTACTGTGCATAATTATTAGGCAACGTAACAAAAAACAAATATATACCCATTTCAATTATTTATTTTTACCAGTGAAACCAATATAACATCTCAACATTCACAAATATACATTTCTGACATTCAAAAACAAAACAAAAACAAATCAGTGACCAATATAGCCACCTTTCTTTGCAAGGACACTCAAAAGCCTGCCATCCATGGATTCTGTCAGTGTTTTGATCTGTTCACCATCAACATTGAGTGCAGCAGCAACCACACCCTCCCAGACACTGTTCAGAGAGGTGTACTGTTTTCCCTCCTTGTAAATCTCACATTTGATGATGGACCACAGGTTCTCAATGGGGTTCAGATCAGGTGAACAAGGAGGCCATGTCATTAGATTTTCTTCTTTTATACCCTTTCTTGCCAGCCACGCTGTGGAGTACTTGGGCGCGTGTGATGGAGCATTGTCCTGCATGAAAATCATGTTTTTCTTGAAGGATGCAGACTTCTTCCTGTACCACTGCTTGAAGAAGGTGTCTTCCAGAAACTGGCAGTAGGACTGGGAGTTGAGCTTGACTCCATCCTCAACCCGAAAAGGCCCCACAAGCTCATCTTTGATGATACCAGCCCAAACCAGTACTCCACCTCCACCTTGCTGGCGTCTGAGTCGGACTGGAGCTCTCTGCCCTTTACCAATCCAGCCACGGGCCCATCCATCTGGCCCATCAAGACTCACTCTCATTTCATCAGTCCATAAAACCTTAGAAAAATCAGTCTTGAGATATTTCTTGGCCCAGTCTTGACGTTTCAGCTTGTGTGTCTTGTTCAGTGGTGGTCGTCTTTCAGCCTTTCTTACCTTGGCCATGTCTCTGAGTATTGCACACTTGTGCTTTTGGGCACTCCAGTGATGTTGCAGCTCTGAAATATGGCCAAACTGGTGGCAAGTGGCATCTTGGCAGCTGCACGCTTGACTTTTCTCAGTTCATGGGCAGTTATTTTGCGCCTTGGTTTTTCCACACGCTTCTTGCGAACCTGTTGACTATTTTGAATGAAACGCTTGATTGTTCGATGATCACACTTCAGAAGCTTTGCAATTTTAAGAGTGCTGCATCCCTCTGCAAGATATCTCACTATTTTTGACTTTTCTGAGCCTGTCAAGTCCTTCTTTTGACCCATTTTGCCAAAGGAAAGGAAGTTGCCTAAGAATTATGCACACCTGATATAGGGTGTTGATGTCATTAGACCACACCCCTTCTCATTACAGAGATGCACATCACCTAATATGCTTAATTGGTAGTAGGCTTTCGAGCCTATACAGCTTGGAGTAAGACAACATGCATAAAGAGGATGATGTGGTCAAAATACTCATTTGCCTAATAATTCTGCACTCCCTGTATAATAATGAAATATATAATTCATGGATCCATGATAAACATAATAATAAAATGCATAAAATTACAACAAGATGCAGTTCAATAATAGGAATAAAACAAGATATAGTTCAATAATAAATCACAACAGTCTAAAAGCTAGTGAACATATACATGAATAATCAAGGATCAATCTGATTGGGATGGATAATTAGTCCATGGATGTGTCGAATATAGAGGTTTAAAAAGTTAATGAAATACCAAATGGTGAAAAAACACTTGTGGGGTCCTGTGAACTTGATAAAAAAGTGAAAAAAAGGTAAAATTAAAAATAGTGAAAAATATATATATATATATATATATATAAAAAGAATACACAAAAATGGTGCTTCTATATGTGTACAGAAAAATAAAGTTGTGAAAGCGATGTGATCCAAAAGTCTGATGTCATCCAAGTGATATAAAAATAAGAAGTCAAATGATATATGTGTAAATAATTCCTCAATGGTTGTAAAAATAATAATCAAAAGTTATAGGTGCAAGTGATATGTGATGAAAGACCGGAAATTATCCTGGGATTTCTTCAAACAATCCTTGTTTAACTGTAAGTGAAAGAACAATATATAGTGCAATACAGCTATATGTAAAGAATAAACAACTGAAAAGAAGCTCACCATAAACTGTCAACGTGTTTCGGCCCTGTATGTGGGCCTTTTTCAAGATTATATTATGGTATGGTGAAAATGCTCCTTAAATACCTCATATAACCAATGAATATGTTTCTTTTTGGCACCAAAAGATTTACCATTTGACCCGAAACCGGATATGAAATAACATATTCACTTCCTGTTTACCATATGAAAGTTAATCTCTTATAAGGTGTTTGTATAATGAGATCTATTGGGTAATATGATTGGAATTAAAGACTTATAGTTTGGCGTATAACATGTTTTCTATGTCTTAGTATCAGACTGTATCATTCGATGTCGTCATAATTTTCGCTCTGTTTGTTGCTACCGGAACCGGAAATGAGGTATTCGTGAACCACTTCCAGTTAGTGTCAACCGGATGTTTTGATGTGGTCACTTCCGGTTCGGTTTCTACAATATTTATTTACATATGTCAGATATACTGAAACCAATGTGGGTAATGTATGCTAAGAAGATGGTACATGCAAATATAAAAGTGGGGTAAATACTATGCACAATCGGGTCTGCATACAAATCGAGGAAAAAACGAGTGTAAAAAGAACATAATTATCCGAGGCCATATATACAAGTGTTTGATAAAAAATATATATATATAAAATAAATGTAAATGGAGATTATAGAATCCTATAATATTACAATATGGAAATATTAGAAATTATAAAATATGAATAAATACATATTAGAAATATTAAAATATAAATCCATATTGGAAATTAGAATGAGGTAAATCGACTTTCTCTAAGGAGGGATATGTAAGAGGAGGAATGGAGGACATACAAACTTCATCATTATAAAACAAGGGTAGCTTGTAATCTAACAATCATAGTTAAAATCAGAATATGGGATATAATTACCCAAGTGTACGTATCAAAACGATATGAGGGAGAAGTTAACCCAATTCCAGTGGTGGATGATATAATATAACCTTCAACGTTCCTAAGATGTAAACTGAGTTGTTCTAGTAATAATGCTAATACACATAGCTAGATATTAGCATTATTACTAGAACAACTCAGTTTACATCTTAGGAACGTTGAAGGTTATATTATATCATCCACCACTGGAATTGGGTTAACTTCTCCCTCATATCGTTCTGATACGTACACTTGGGTAATTATATCCCATATTCTGATTTTAACTATAATTGTTAGATTACAAGCCATACTTGTTTTATAATGATGAAGTTTGTATGTCCTCCATTCCTCCTAACTCTTACATATCCCTCCTTAGAGAAAGTCTACACTTTTCTCTTAGATATGCGATTTACCTCATTCTAATTTCCAATATGGATTTATATTTTAATATTTCTAATATGTATTTATTCATATTTTATTATGTCTAATATTTTAATATTTCCATATTGTAAAATTATAGGATTCTTTAATCTCCATTTACATTTATTTTATATATATATATTTTTTATCAAACACTTGTATAAATGGCCTCAGATTATTATGTTCTTTTTACACTTGTTTTTTTCCTCGATTTGTATGCAGACCCGATTGTGCATAGTATTTACCCCACTTTTATATTTGCATGTACCATCTTCATAGCATACATCACTTACATTGGTTTCAGTATATCTGACAAATGTAAATAAATATCGTAGAAACCGAAACCGGAAGTGACCACATCAAAACATCCGGTTGACACTAACCGGAAGTGGTTCACGAATACCTAATTTCCGGTTCCGGTAGCAACAAACAGAGCGAAAATTATGACGACATCGAAGGATACAGTCTGATACTAAGACATAGAAAACATGTTATACGCCAAACTATAAGTCTTTAATTCCAATCATATTACCCAATAGATCTCATTATACAAACACCTTATAAGAGCTTAACTTAGTATTTATAAATAAACAGGAAGTGAATATGTTATTTCATATGGTAAACAGGAAGTGAATATGTTATTTCATATCCGGTTTCGGGTCAAATGGTAAATCTTTTGGCGCCAAAAAGAAACATATTCATTAGTTATATGAGGTATTTAAGGAGCATTTTCACCATACCATAATATAGTCTTGAAAAAGGCCCACATGCAGGGCCGAAACGTGTTGACAGTTTATGGTGAGCTTCTTTTCAGTTGTTTATTCTTTACATATAGCTGTATTGCACTATGTATTGTCTTTCATCACATATCACTTGCACCTATAACTTTTGATTATTATTTTTACAACCATTGAGGAATTATTTACACATATATCATTTGACTTCATATTTTTATATCACTTGAATGACATCAGACTTTTGGATCACATCGCTTTCACAACTTTATTTTTGTGTACACATATAGAAGCACCTTTTTTGTGTATTCTTTATATATATATATATATATATATATATATATATTTTCACTATTTTTAATTTTACCCTTTTTTCACTTTTTTATCAAGTTCATAGGACCCCACAAGTGTTTTTTCACCCTTTTGGTATTTCATTAACTTTTTAAACCTCTATATTTGACACATCCATGGACTAATTATCCATCCCAATCAGATTGATCCTTGATTATTCATATTTATGTTCACTAGCTTTTAGACTGTTGTGATTTATTATTGAACTATATCTTGTTTTATTTCTATTATTGAACTGCATCTTGTTGTAATTTTATGCATTTTATTATTATGTTTATCATGGATCCATGAATTATATTATTGTATGTTTTAACATATTGTATAATTAAATTAATCTTTTATTATACATTTTAGTATCTTTGTCCAATATACTCACCTTTCATTTATCTAGCGCTCCTTAGCAGCTCATATCTTCCTATAATCACATCCAAAGACAATGTGAGACCTCATGCGTTTACAAACTTAACACTTTGCTTCTAGAGGGTCCTTATGTGAATATTGATTACTTAACTTTATTATATGGCTGTAATCAACTAACCATAATTCTGAAAAGTAGAAATACCAAACAGTCTGGGGACCTGCCCTAGTGCTTCAAGTCATGTGCTTGTATGTTACACTTTTTATGAGTCCATGGTTGCTGTTGGCAAGGATTGTATGGTCTACATTCTATATATAAATCATAAAATCCAGTCTTTTCAAAGCTCAGTTATCTTATCCATCAAGTAATGACTAATAAAAGTTACCTCAAAATAACTCTGCTTTGCAAGTTTAAAACAATAACTTTATACAATATGTGATACTTAAGAGAATTGACATCTTGCAAAAGCACAAAAAAGTGGGGGAGGGGAGGAAAAGAAAGTAGAATTAATAAGAGTATGAGATAATAGAATAATTAAGTGTATGCTTGGTCTCTCAGATGAACAACTCATCTGATTTATAGCAGTCCATAAGCAGGGGAACTCAGAGGCAAATTATAACATTACATTTACAATTGGTTAGTGCTAATATGTTGTTTCCATAATCATAGCATGAGTTCATGTTAGTCTATTGTGCCATTTTTTAAAGTGGTGGTATCTTTCTAACTGCTCTAACTTTCCATTATGATATAGTTGGAAATACTTGTGAGTGGAATCAGTATCTTGGTGTGTTTTAGCAGGATGTTTAATGGATGCCATTTGGCCATAGTTTTCAAGTTAGAGAGCGATAGAAACAAGAGGTTTTTAGGGTTGTGAATTATGGCTTCTATTACCTTACTCATGAAGCTTTTGACTTCTATGCAAAATGTGGTTATAGACCTGCACTCCCACCATATGTGAGTCAATGGCCCCTCCTCACCACAGCCCCTCCAGCACCTGCTTGATGTTTTTGGGTAAACTGCCGTGAATCTGCTGGATGTGAGGTAACACTGTGTCAAATATTTAGTATATATGTTTCCTGCACTTTCTCTAAGATTGAGACAGCTTGGTTGTCCAAAAGGCTGTTTTAAATTATTGGTAATCTCAACTACGAATTCCCTGAAATGGTAAGTGTACTTGCATCTGGTAACAGTAATACTTTGTATAAAGGGAAATTTAATGAGTGAGTGAGTGGTGTTTGTATTATGCATAGTTTCTTAATGCACAAAATAAATGTTTTTTCCGAATGTGTTTCCATTCTTATTTGTGCATATTGAAACCAAGAGGAGAATTTCTGCATCCCACTCTTTCAGATCCTCCTGAATGGAATTACAGGATTGTTCAGAACAGAAATGTAAGAAGTATTAATAAGTCTATCCCAAACATGAAATCATTTGTTCAGCCAAGGGTATACGGATATAGTTTCTGTTGATGGCATAGTCAAGAAATCCTGTAATTAGTTACACATATCACATGTGAGTCAGGGGATAGGTATATGCCTAGGTATTTCATTTTTGTGTTCTGTAAGTATAGTGTTCTGACCATAATCTGCTCCATAGTCTGAGATGGGATAGAGCAGTGTTTTTCAACCAGTGTGCCGTGAGAGATCCTCAGGTGTGCCACGGCAGACTGACAACAGTGTGACATATTTTTTAAACTTTGCTTGTTTTTTACTCCCAGTGCAGGGGTAGTTTGTAGGAGGCATGGCATAACAGCACAATACATACAGTATGTGTGTGTTTGTGTGTATGTGTATATATATATATGCTGTATTAGGCTACAATGTGTGATTTTTTTAAATTTTGGGATAGTGGTGTGCCACAGGATTTTTTAATGTAAAAAAGTGTGCCACGGCAAAAAAAGGTTAAAAATCACTGGGATAGAGGCATTACTTTTTTTTTTTTTATTTATCCAAATTGATATAACAAATTGACACTGGATCATAATTTTTTAATTCTTGTAGTGATTGGGAGTGATGTTTTAACATTTGTAGTTGTTACAAAACATAAAGATAGGGGGCACCCTTCTCAATGTAATACATAAAATCCCAAAATATAATAGAAAAAAATAAAATAGAAATCCACAAACAAAATGTATGTGTTCTCACATGAATCTAATCATGGGGGGGGGGGGGGGGTAAAAATAGTCCTTGTTCAGTGCTTGTGCAGAAACCAGCCCAGACTGCTAACTGTAATGATAAATGGCTCCTCTTGTCAAAATCAACGCTGAAAAAGAAAATAATAACACATGGCCAACTATAGTCTGTACAACGAGATAGTGGTAAGTAATGATGCAATGCACTCACGTGTAGGTGGGTACCCACAGGTGCTTGATGCACAGGCTGGGAATTTTCAGCTACCCAGCTGACTGATCTCCCCATCACAGCAGAAATCCAATTGTTGCCCTGTGGCCAGATGTGCAATTCACTTAGAGCTGGCAGAGCAGCAAACAGTGTAAGAAGTAGTAAAAATATATACTGGTAAAAGTATCATTTATTAAAAACAGCTTTTTGTTGACACATTTCTCAGCCCTAAGACTGTTAAAACTATATTGAAACCCTTGCTACTTATATAGAAACATATTGCTACTTAATTACAAGATTAAGTTCATCTGTGCAGTGCCTCTGTTAAAACCCTACCCAAAATCTTAAAAAAAACACTTAGCAACAACAAAATAATCCCAAGGAGCGAAATCTGTAATCAAAAATAGAGGGAAAACAAAAGAATAAATAAATCATAGGTATTGCTGTATTGTGCTGCTCTACCTGCTTTCACACTCTACCACCTCGCTGGCTTTCAACCTGTAAATAGGTACTAAATTAGGTGTGTAGGTGGTTCCTAATGGCCCCAAAACAATATTGACCAAAGATTTCTATGCAACATGATATTAAACGAAGAGACTGTAGTTATATTTCTCCAACCGCTTAATCTGTTGGAAGAGCCAAATGATATGGAGCTGTGCCATAGTTGTGAGGCTACAATGCAGGAAAAAAGGAGACAAAACAAAAAGGGAGAAAAGGATGACAAACTACACGCTCAGTGAAAAGTGGTAATGCATTTTTCCATTACACAGATTCAAATGGAAAACTTCATTGCAACCTGGAGATGCCAACAAACGTGGTGACTAACCTGATGGGAAAGTCTTCTGCAATCGTGACAGACTGGTTTAACAAGTGCAGGGAAGTTTGTACGGCCATATTCTCTGTTGAAGTAAGGGGTAAAATGGTCGGAACCGATGAGCTTCCCATTCAAATTGATAAAGCCCGGTTTGCAGGTAGTTGGAAATGCAACCTGTGGGAGGACTTTAAGAGGTGATAAGTCCCTTTGTCAGAAGAGGAAAATGCTGAAATTATCAACAACAAGAACCATGGGGCTAGAATTGATAGTTGTTTGTGTTAAAATAGGAATCAGACTGCCGCTACTTCTATGCGTGACAGAGCAACCTTGGTTCCCATTATTGAAAGGGAGAGTGCAATAGGCTCCGTAATCCACTTAGACGAATGTCCGACAAACAGCAATTTAAATGCAAGAGTTTTCTGTCAATCACCAGGAAAACTACATCGACCCTACTACAGGAGCTTACACCCAGTTCTTTGAGTTATTTTTGCTTGAGGCGAAAACTACAATATTAAGGAAAATAAGAGGTATAAGTAGACAATTCTTCCAATCGCATCTAGATAATTTGTGCTAAACTATATATAAGAAACAGTCCGACCTTTTTTTTTTGTAATTATATATCTATCTTTACATTGATTTTGTTTTGGTTTTGTTGTTTATTTATACAAATTAATATGTTCCAATGACACATGCATTTGTTTGAGAGTGTGAAATGAGCCGGCCGGTAGAGCACACATTAAAATGTGAACTGAGCGTGTTTGACAGGGTCAGGTGGGAATTCTTGTGGGAAACTCTGAGTACCTTCCACTTCCCCACAACTTTCATATCTGCAGTGAAAGCCCTGTATAGTTGCCCGACGGCAACTGTGCGAGGTGTAGGGTTTCAATCCTCGAAATTCACTATAGCAAATGGTACCAGACAGGGATGCCCGCTGTCCCCCCTTCTATTTGCTTTAGCCATAGAGCCCTTAGCTCAATCTATCAGACTGGACCCCCGAACTTCAGGCCTCCTCATTGGATCTCATACCCATAAAATCTCCCTATATGCAGATGACATCACCCTCTTCTTAACGTCACCCGAAGAGTCCCTTCCAGCAGTCTTCACTATCTTAGATCGATTTGGTACCTTGAGCTTTTATAAGCTAAATGTAGCTAAAACTGAAGCCCTCCCTCTAAACATCTCCACCAAAGCTCTTACCTCCCTTCAGTTGACATACCACTTCCAATGGAAATCTACGTCTCTCAGGATTTTAGGAGTTCATCTCAGCCCAGATCCTGTCAATACTATAACTCTGAATTATTCGGACAGGCTTCTAGAATTCAAAAGACTCCTTGAGTCATGGGAGTTTCGGGAAATATCCTGGACCGGTCGCATTGCTGCGGTTAAGATGTCCCTCCTCCCCAAGGTCACATATCTCCTAAGATCCATCCCATATAATATCCCTAGAGCACTCCTTAACAGATTCCAAAGCTTAATTACTTCCTATGTGTGGAAGGACCGTAGACCCAGAACGTCGGGACGCACACTTGAAAAGCCGATATCACAGGGCGGTTTAGCTGTTCCGAATTTAATATCTTACTACAATGCTGCCAGATTGTCCCACATCCTCTGCTGGAATGACCCTCAAAGACAACTAAGCTGGTACACCTTAGAGTCTTCACTACTCCCACCCGGCATATGCATAGCCGATCTCATATGGATCCCCACTCATCATAGGCGAGCCATTGATAACCTACCTCCCATTTTTAAACATGCCTTACAATTTTGGGACCAGATCAGGCATGAACCAGACATATCTCCCCACCCTTCTCCCATACTGACAATCTCAGCTGCACTATACTGCCTCCCAGACGCTCACTCTGACCTCTGGCCACAGCTACGAACACTGCAGGTATCTGCCTTCTATGAAAACGATATCTGGCTTTCACACCCTGCGATATGCACTAAACTTCAGCTCCCACCTAGATTACATTTTGAGGGATTTCGTCTAAGCACCTGTTTACGCACGTGGGGTTACCCTAAACAGACATTACGCCCCATGACGGTCTGGGAGAAGGCCTGGTTGGGAGCTCATAGTCTCAGGCATCTCTTATCTTTCCATTATAGTATACTGACTAATCCGAACCCCCCCCCACAAAATTTCACAACACCAAGCATGGGAAAAAGAAATAGGGTTCACTGTCACTTTAGATATCTGGTACTCCAGAATCAAGACAACCAAAAAACTTATTCACTGCACCACACTATGGGAACTTCATTATAAACTCCTAGTACGCTGGCACCTAGTCCCTACTACATTTCATAGAATATACCACTCGCAATCTCCCAAGTGTTGGAGAAAATGCAAATCTCATGGCACCCAGCTACACATCTGGTGGTCCTGTCCGGTAATACAGCCGCTATGGATGAAAACATACACACTTCTTCAATCACTTGGCCTTACTCCCCCGTTCACCCCTGAAACAGCCCTCCTACACATGCAAATGCCCAACCTTATCCCCTCTGGAACAGCCCTCACAATTTATGTCCTTATGGCCACTAAACTTACCCTTGCAAGGGCTTGGAAAAAAGAAGAACCCACGGCTCTCTCCCAGATTATCTCCACTGTACACTACATTGGTCAAATGGAGCAGTACTCGTACAAAGCCCTTGATATGACTGACTCCTTTTACGAAATCTGGTACCCATGGATCACCAAATTCCCAAATTGGACCACAAATCAGTAGGTCCTGCCTCAGGACACCCCCCCACTTTCTCCCCATGCACTCCCCCCCCCTTTTTTTTTTTCTTCCTCCTATTCCCTCTTCCCCATCCCTCCCCCTACTACGCTTGAATGGCACATGAGTCCATCTCTCCATTATACCTTTCACAATAGACACAGTAGACAAACACATATTCATCATAGATCACTTTCAGAAAAGAGACCCTATCCATACCTCTTTCCATCTCCAATCACTTATCCATATCGCTACCAACATTCTGTTCTTAGAATACCCCAATATGTCAATTATCTGTATTTAATTATGCCTTCAGATTGTTTCACTTTAAGGCATTGATGTTATATATTTACTTGTCTCAATAAAAAATTTTGTTAAAAAAAAAAAAAATGTGAACTGAGCCACTAAACCATACATGAAGTGTAATTGCATATAATACATAAGTAAACTAAAGATTTATTATTTAAATAGATTATCATTGTGTGTAACTGAGGTCACCATAAACAATCTAAAACCCACCTCTCAGAGGTGTGATATATACATGACAGACAATTCAGATTATTATAGCCTATGGTGAATAAATAATCTTGATTTTATTAAAGACAGGAGGCAAATATTTTGCATCAAATCTTTACTGAATCCAAACAGCAGCAAAGAAAACATACAGAGAAAAAAAAAATAACATAGTAATAAGACTGAACCAATTAGCACACAGCAGCCTAATAAACTGTAATGAACAAGTCCAGCACTTCCTCTTTTCTTTGATCATAAGACAGCAGAACCAGTCATGAAGAGAACAAACTCAAGATTATTTATTCACCATAGGCTAT
The DNA here is from genome assembly GCF_027579735.1 of Bombina bombina. Lineage (NCBI taxonomy): Eukaryota > Metazoa > Chordata > Amphibia > Anura > Bombinatoridae > Bombina > Bombina bombina. The sequence goes on from NC_069499.1 coordinate 282,969,082, forward strand.
AATAATCTTAATTTTATGGCAAGACAGGATGCTTCATATTTTGCATTTTTAAAGCACTTACATAAAAAATTTCAAAACAAAATGAACAATTTCAAAAATTTGTCAGAGTCGAAGCTCTGATGTCCCTCTTGAAAACCTGGGGAAGTAGGGTTCTTTAAACCCCATTTTACCTCTGGGGAGGAGGTTCTATCACCCCTATGTGAAAAGCCTGGGGAAGGGGCTAACAGCCTTCGAGCTGGAGTTATGCCTCTATGTGAGACTGGGAGATATAGGGTCTTCCCAAACCAATTGTGAGGATAAAAGAGACTCTGATATTGAGCTACAGAGTTTAGAGCAAGTCTCATATGAATTTGGGGATACCACTGAAAAGGGCTTAAGGATGATTTAATACGTCGGCCATGTCTGATACAAACTTTCAGAGGATAAAAATGAGAAATACACAAGGAAAAGACATTTTCAAAGGAAGAATAAAACTAGGAAAGTAAAGGAAATAAAACCACAATGAGAAACCAGCAGCGGCTCGCATGACCGACCGGAGCTAGTCACTGGTCAGGCACGCGTTCGCATGGACTCTCAGCACAGCACCGTAAGAGATAGACAAAATACATTAAAGAGATAGTATAGCCAAAACCAATCCAATATTCACCTTCGACTAGACTATCACTCCAAGGGAAAGAATAGGTCAAAGGATTAGAGGAGTACTAAGAAAGAAGCTGGTTAGTACAGAACAGATTAAACAATACTCCTAAGTGAGAAGCCCAGGAGAGGGGTGTGAGGCCTTCCAAAGCCACTTGAGGGCGAAAGTGACACTGATACTGGGCTAAAAGAGACTGAAGCATGGGAGACAGTTCTGGAGTGTGTTGAGAGGGTTTATGATCCACCTCAAAAGAGGGGGAAAGGATTTACTTACGGGGCGACAGCAAAGGTAAAAAAAGTAAGCAAAAAGTCCTCTTTGGAAGAAGGAAAACTTTAACAGGCTAAAATTTGAATTTCAAATAGCCTAAACGCAGGCTAAATAAAGTTATATTTAATAGAGCCTTAATACAGGCTTAAAATAGTTACAGAATATAGCCTTAATTGGCTTAATAGATGAATTAATAGAGCCTTATTTTTGTTATTATTATTATCGGATATTTGGAGAGCTCCAACAGCTACCGCCGCACAAATTAATACAGGCTTAAAGGGACACTGTACCCAAAGTTTTTCTTTTGTAATTCAGAAAGAGCATGCAATTTTAAGCAACTTTCTAATTTACTCCTATTATCAATTTTTCTTCGTTCTCTTGCTATCATTATTTGAAAAAGAAGGCATCTAAGCTTTTTTTTTGGTTTCAGTACTCTGGACAGCACATTTTTATTGGTGAATGAATTTATCCACCAATCAGCAAGGACAACCGAGGTTGTTCACCAAAAATGGACCGGCATCTAAACTTACATTCTTGCATTTCAAATAAAGATACCAAGAGAATGAAGAAAATTTGATAATAGGAGTAAATAAGAAAGTTGCTTAAAATTTCATGCTCAATGTGAATCACGAAAGAAAATTTTTGGGTACAGTGTCCCTTTAATATAGCTATATTTAAAATAGCCTAAAACAGGCTTAAAATATAGTTATATAGAAAAGCCTAAGAATGGTATACAGGCAGTACCCGGGTTACGTACAAGATAGGGACTTTAGGTTTGTTCTTAAGTTGAATCTGTATGTAAGTCAGAACAGGCACTTTTTTAGGTGAAACTCTAGCCAAACAATCTTTCTAATGAGGATACAGACAGCAGTGAAACCTCAAGTGGCTCTAACCCCATACCATACTCACCAGAACTAAATTGAATGGCGTTCTACTCAGGAAATGCAACAAATGCAACTTGGACAGATGTTTGTCTTAATATATTATTTATTTTTAACTGTGCATATAAATGCTTAAACATTTTCAAATACAGGTATTGTACAGTACAGTACAGTACTGGACACTACAACCTTAAACAACCTTAAACAAACATTTTCAAATATTGCAGTACAACCTTAAACAATCTTGGTAGAGGATGATGGACTTGTTGGAGAGTTGGATTTTGCTACTGGAGTTCATTTATTGAAGTATGCATCAAGGGAGGTTTGTATAGAGCTTTTCTTTTTCTCATCATAAATAGCCCTGTAGCATTTCAGACCTTCAGTAACTGTACGGTAAACTTTTGCAAACCTCTCTGTATCAGAATCTTGCTCCTCTAACTTTGCCATTCCTGCTTCAATAAGACGAAAAGCATCAGCTAACTCTTTTGTAAGGAACTTTTTCAGTTGTGGAGTTTCTATGTCCTGGGTTTCTTCCCTCAGTTCTATCTCCTTCTCTAGTTCCATTAGGTCTTCATTGGTTAGTTCCTGGCTATGGGAGTCGAGAACCTCGATGACATCATTTTCAGTGATGTTTAACTGCAGTTGTTTACCCATAGCAACCACAGTTTGCCTGGTTTCAGCGATTTCATCATCCGTAAAACCCAGAAATTCTTGTGTCAATTGGGGGCACAATTTGTTCCAAACTCCTCTCATATTTGTCTCTTTCACTTCATTCCAAGCATCAGCAATATTTTTGATGGCATCATAAATGTTATAATTTCTCCAGAAATCCCTTAAGGTCATCTCATCATTTTGGGTAGCCCTGACAGCTTGTGAGAATGTTCTCCGTAAATAATAGGCCTTAAAGGAGGCTATGACTCCCTGATCCATTGGCTGAATAAGTGATGTGGTGTTGGGGGGCAGAAATACCACCTTTACATTGGGGTGCATGTCATCTAAAGTGGTTGGATGTCCAAGGGCATTGTCAAGGAGAAGGAGAATGTTAAAAGGAATGTTTTTGGCTAAGCAATAACTTTCAACAGCAGGAATAAAATGGTTCAAAAACCATTCTTCAAAGAGTGCCAATGTAACCCAAGCCTTTGAATTTGCCCTCCAGATAACAGGAAGAAATGCCTTGGTGACATTACGTAGTGCCCTCGGATTTAGGGAGCGATGCACTAGCAAAGGCTTGAGCTTTAAATCCCCTGATGCATTACCCCCAAGTAATAAAGTCAGCCTGTCCTTTGATGCCTTATGTCCTTGTGCACTTTTTTCTTCTTTTGAAATGTATGTCCTTTCAGGCATTTTTTTCCAAAACAAGCCAGTTTCATCTACATTAAAGATTTGTTCTGGCAAATAGTCTCCATCGTCAATAATATCTTCAAATATCTTGTTAAAATCACTTGCAGCACTTGCATCGGCACTCGCTGCTTCGCCTTGAACTTTAATATTATGCAAATTTGCTCTTTTTTTATAGCGATAAAACCAACCCCTACTTGCAACAAATTCTTCATTACAAACACCTTCAATTGCTGTATGAGGTGTACCTGCAGCTTTTAAATCATTAAAAATGCTTTGAGCCTTTTCTTGCTCTAAAGAAAGACTGATAGGTATATTATGCTGATTTTGGTCTTCTATCCAAATTGTCAGCAGCCTTTCCATCTGGATAACTAAACCACTGCGTTGCTTAGTAATAATTGTAGCATTCATTGGGGTGTAGCCTTTCACATGGTCCATTATTCTACCTTTATCTTTTAAAATTGTTGCAATTGTTGACCTACTGTAACCCAATTCTTTGCCAATGGATGATGGATTTTCACCTCTCTCTGATCTCTTTATTATTTCTACTTTCAGTTCCATGGTGATGGTTTTTCTTTTTTTTGCTGTATCACCAGCACTTGTTTGGGAGGCAGATTTGTTTTTGGGAGGCATTTTTGCAGGGTACAAAAACACTGTACAATACTGTACTGTACAGAACAGGTAATGTATGCAGTACGTACTGTCCTGTAACTTCCTCTACAGTAACTTCCTGTGTACGTACAGTATTTTTGTTCCCTCAGCTCAACTACTGTAATTGTATGATCCATTCAGAAACATCAGGACTGACTTGTTACATAAGTCAGTCCTGATGTTTCCGAATCAAGCTATGACCACACGCCAGCTTATCTGGACATACCCTGTGCTCGCTTCCATTATATGCTTTTTTACATTACAGTAAGGATAACAAAGTATTTTACCTGTAATGTACACGTACAGTAATAGGACAGCTCCGCCTCCGGACTCTTCTTCTTTGTTCAAGTTTGAGTCACAGAGTTCTTCTAGGGAGACGCATCCACAGACCAATGAGAAGAGGGGTGTGTACAGGTCATGTGACCGGCGAGTGCAGACGTCAGTTCTTACGGAGGCGATGAGCCGACTTGAGGAGGGAATCCCTTGATGACACATAGGAGCGACGGCATGGAGCGACGGCACTCTCTGTGATGTTTAGGTACACTTTTGTTTCCCCCAGGACCGAGCAGCACTGAACACATCAGTGTTTATTGCCACCTAGTACACTTTGATTGTGGGGCTTGATTTACATTCGCTAGAGGCTCAAACATGTGATTCACAACCAAGCAGCACTGAACACATCAGTAAGTGTTTATTGCTGTACTGTACTGTATTCTACAGGCGATAATACTAGAGGCTCAAACATGTAAGGCTCCGTTCGTAAGTGCGAGTTGTACGTAAGTGGGATGTTCGTAACCCGGGGACTGCCTGTATATATATATATATATATATATATATATATATACAGTATATATATTTGAAAAACCTAATACAGACTATTATATCATATATCTTAAAGGGACACTGAACTCAAAAAACAAAGTTAGAAAAATAGATAAAACTTTTAAAAATAAGACACTTATTAATGTCACATACTTTGTAATAACTTACTGTATGTCTGCAATTGATTCACAAGTAACTCCGTGGGTACCTGATCACCTAGCCCTATCCTGCATGAGAACCCGATACCAATATGGCGGATATTATCCACGATGCGCCTGCACAAGCTTCTGACACGTTAGAGAATACGTCACCTTATGTTTCTCTGTATTGAAATTGCAGAGCAGGTAACGGAGCTGCGCTAATAAGGTGAGTGCTGTTCGCATATAGAATCTCCCTAGCATTAATGAGCAACTTATCATTGTGTGGGCATAAGAAAGAAATAACTTTTTATAGCTCGGATCAGATTGCGCATGCGCGAGATGCCGACTAAACGTTTTAATTAGATTCATAAAAGCTGAATATTATTGGTGAATATACGGATGATTGTACAGCCCATATTTGTGGGCTGTCTTAGCCTATGTCATTTAGAAGATTTTAAAACTAAATTTTATATATATTAGAAGGATCGTTTGAAACTGCAAATAGGTGTAAATTATTTCTTTGAACATTATAACCCGATTTACATAATCGTTATATATGCCAAGAATAAAACTACAGTAATCCTTTAATACAGGCCAAAATGCTAAAAAACAAAATAACCTAATACCGGTTAAAATACTCATATTTAATAAACCTTAAAGGGACAGTCTAGTCAAAATTAAACTTTTATAATTAAGATAGGGCATGAAATTTTGAACAACTTTCCAATTGACTTAATCATTACATTTGCTTTGTTCCCTTGGTGGTATTTTTGAAAAGCTAAACCTAGGTTGTCTCAAGCTGATTTCTAAACCGTTGAAAACCGCCTCTTAGCTCTGAACACTTTGAAAGTTTTTTTTGTTTTTTTTTCACAGTTAGACAGTACTAGTTCATGTGTGTCATATAGATAACATTGTGCTCACTCCCATGGAGTTATTTAGGAGTCTGCACTGATAGGCTAAACTGCCTGCCTGTCAAAAGCACTGAGATAAGTCTACAGAGGCCCACATACAAGGTAATCACAGAGGTAAAACATATATTAATATAACTGTGTTGGTTTTATGCAAAATTGGGGAATGGGTAATAAAGGGATTATCTATCTTTTTAAACAATAAAAATTCTGGTGTAGACTGTCCCTTTAATAAGGGTTTATTAGATAATATAGCCTAATAAACTTATATTCAAAGTATCCTAATACAAGCTTATTATACAATGAAGCATCAATTAGGCAGATCTACTATATTCAGGAAAACCTTTATACCACTTATATCTAATATAGCCATAATACCGGCTAAAATACTATATAAATATAGCCTAAAATACAGTATATAGCCTGAAAACAGGCCAAATAAAATAGGCTCATATAGGCTAAAAAACTAAAATAAAGCACTTATATAGGTTTATACAGGGAGTGCAGAATTATTAGGCAAGTTGTATTTTTGAGGATTAATTTTATTATTGAACAACAACCATGTTCTCAATGAACCCAAAAAACTCATTAATATCAAAGCTGAATAGTTTTGGAAGTAGTTTTTAGTTTGTTTTTAGTTATAGCTATTTTAGGGGGATATCTGTGTGTGCAGGTGACTATTACTGTGCATAATTATTAGGCAACTTAACAAAAAACAAATATATACCCATTTCAATTATTTATTTTTACCAGTGAAACCAATATAACATCTCAACATTCACAAATATACATTTCTGACATTCAAAAACAAAACAAAAACAAATCAGTGACCAATATAGCCACCTTTCTTTGCAAGGACACTCAAAAGCCTGCCATCCATGGATTCTGTCAGTGTTTTGATCTGTTCACCATCAACATTGCGTGCAGCAGCAACCACAGCCTCCCAGACACTGTTCAGAGAGGTGTACTGTTTTCCCTCCTTGTAAATCTCACATTTGATGATGGACCACAGGTTCTCAATGGGGTTCAGATCAGGTGAACAAGGAGGCCACGTCATTAGATTTTCTTCTTTTATACCCTTTCTTGCCAGCCACGCTATGGAGTACTTGGACGCGTGTGATGGAGCATTGTCCTGCATGAAAATCATGTTTTTCTTGAAGGATGCAGACTTCTTCCTGTACCACTGCTTGAAGAAGGTGTCTTCCAGAAACTGGCAGTAGGACTGGGAGTTGAGCTTGACTCCATCCTCAACCCGAAAAGGCCCCACAAGCTCATCTTTGATGATACCAGCCCAAACCAGTACTCCACCTCCACCTTGCTGGCGTCTGAGTCGGACTGGAGCTCTCTGCCCTTTACCAATCCAGCCACAGGCCCATCCATCTGGCCCATCAAGACTCACTCTCATTTCATCAGTCCATAAAACCTTAGAAAAATCAGTCTTGAGATATTTCTTGGCCCAGTCTTGACGTTTCAGCTTGTGCGTCTTGTTCAGTGGTGGTCGTCTTTCAGCCTTTCTTACCTTGGCCATGTCTCTGAGTATTGCACACCTTGTGCTTTTGGGCACTCCAGTGATGCTGCAGCTCTGAAATATGGCCAAACTGGTGGCAAGTGGCATCTTGGCAGCTGCACGCTTGACTTTTCTCAGTTCATGGGCAGTTATTTTGCGCCTTGGTTTTTCCACACGCTTCTTGCGACCCTGTTGACTATTTTGAATGAAACGCTTGATTGTTCGATGATCACGCTTCAGAAGCTTTGCAATTTTAAGAGTGCTGCATCCCTCTGCAAGATATCTCACTATTTTGACTTTTCTGAGCCTGTCAAGTCCTTCTTTTGACCCATTTTGCCAAAGGAAAGGAAGTTGCCTAATAATTATGCACACCTGATATAGGGTGTTGATGTCATTAGACCACACCCCTTCTCATTACAGAGATGCACATCACCTAATATGCTTAATTGGTAGTAGGCTTTCGAGCCTATACAGCTTGGAGTAAGACAACATGCATAAAGAGGATGATGTGGTCAAAATACTCATTTGCCTAATAATTCTGCACTCCCTGTATATATAGCCTAATACAGGATAATCTCCTTACAAACAATTACATATAGGATAAGAATATGAAAAATAAGGGGATAAGAATATAAAGAACTTAGGAAAGAAACCATATACAGTATAATAGTTTTACAGAAAAGTCTAAACAAGATAAACAGAATAGAGACTAAAGAACCTAGGAAAGAAACCTATATAATGGTTTATAGTATATTCTAAAACAAAGATAAACAGATTAGTGATCTTAAGGAAAGATAATGAAATACATTAAAATTTGAGGAGGAAAATGAATACATGACCTGCTGTCTGGAAGCAGCAAAGAAAAGAGGAAGTGCTGGACTTGTTCATTACAGTTTATTAGGCGCTGTGTGCTGATTGGTGCAGTCTTGTTACTATGTTATTATTTTTTTCTCTGTATCATTTCTTTGCTGCTGTTTGGATTCAGTAAATATTTGATGCAAAATATTCGCCTCCTGTCTTGTCATAAAATCTGTTAAATTTGATTCCCATTAAATATAGGCGACAAACTACCACATGTGCATCTCAAGCGTTAGAATTCTATCACTGCTATGTGGCTGTTATATATTTTAGATTACCATATTAATTATGACTATCTCCAACGTGTTAGTATATATATATATATATATACAGTATATATATATATATATATATATATATATATATATATATACAGTATGTATATATATATATATGTTACAAAATAATTTACTATTGTCTCATCGGTAATCTCACATATATTTGTATTATTTTACAATAGTTCTAATCAGGTGATATCTTTTTAAACACAGCAAATTATATTTGTGGAGTAAAGAGGATTCAGTTTGAAAATATATATACAGATTTATTACACATTAAACAAGATATAACAAGCGATATACAATTTGGTTTTGGTAACTTAAAAATACAGTGCAATTAGTCAGATTCAGAATATCTACAGCCAAAGAAACACATAAAAACCTCTCTAATGCTTTAGCAAGTCTCAAACTTAAGGAATATAAAACTACTAAAATAAAATATAGTTAAACATAACACCAGGGTTTTTCTTACAACAAACTGAATTAAGTGAACGCTATCTGTAACAAGACTTTCTGATATTGGTAGCTGAATTAGATTCCTAGACAAGATAAATTAGACTATAAGGATTAGTAAATATAACATGTGGGCCTATAATCATCTAATACAAATCTTAATAAGGACCAATAACTGTTTAAATATAATCATAGACTTTTTATACTTCCCCAAATGTTTGCTGCTCCAAGCCCTGGGTTATCAATATTCAAGCTCTGTATTTCCTCTGCATCTGAAACCACAAAATCTTTTAATCCACAGAAAAAATAGGCAAAAATGTTCCAAGGATATCAAAAATATGAGATGGGTACAACCAGGATTTAAAATTATTTTTCAGGGGAAAATTGGACAGCACTTCACCCTCACTTTTATGCAACCCAGACTCCCTTGTGAATGCTCAGTGACCCAATTTATCCTGAACTACAACTCCGCCCCCAATCTCCAACAGCCATTCACAGATTTGTGAGGAACTGTAATGCTTTGATTTGATGAATGCTAATTAGCCCTTGGGAATAATTCACTCAATGCTAAGTATAGCTGGTTGTACTTTCACTAATTCACCACAAGATAGTGATGGTGAGTTGTGCTATAAAAGTGAACTTGTGTAACTTCCTTGTATTTATTTTTTTTAGAATTCATTTTTTTATATATCATACATATATATATATATATATATATTCATATCTACATATACATAGTACATATATACTGTATATATATATATATATATATATATATATATATATATATATATATATATATATATATATATATATACATACATACATATGTATACCTACATCCATGTCTACTTCCAAGCATGCAAATATATTTTATTTAATATTTTTTCTGTTTAACTAAAATGTATCAGTTTAAAAATTAAATCCTTATGATAAACACGTATTTATACATAAGGCATATACATAAATATAATTTTCTTATGTGGGCATCTCATATGGGGTTGTCATGTTCCTTGTTCAGAGGAGAATTGCCTGGTATTTCGGGGTGGACTAACCTTACTTGGCGGGATCAGACTGATATACTGCAAGAAAGTTTTCCTCTGTGAAAAGCACTCTGGTCTAAAAGAGACTGCTTCCGGCTGGTAAATCGCCAAAGAACTAGCTGATGAGCTGTTGTTCGTTCCTGGAAGAGCGCTTCTCTTTTTGTATGCATCTCATATATAAGTGTATGTTACAGATGAGGCATAATGTATTATATAGTATTTTACAATAGTTTCTCACTATATGTATATTTTAATCTGTCATGACTCCTCAATGCATGGTGATGCCTGGGAGTATAATTTGGTCAGGTAATCAGTATATATATATATATATATATATATATATATATAAATATAAAATGAGGCAAATCCCTGAGGGGAGAGAGAAAAAAGGCCAGTCCAAGCCAAGAACCTTGTTCAAAAAGGAGGTTTATTCAGCATAGTAGCAAATGCACAGGTGAGTAGGCAAACTTAACACCTGACGCGTTTCGCTCATGCGCACATGCGCTTCATCAGAGGTGATGAGTTCTAGGTGAGTGTAGACCTATATGCAGCAAGGCAGCCAATAGAAAACCCAAAATGGTTTAACAAGATGAACACCTTACAAGAGGTGGTGTTAAAGGCTGTCATGCTACATACTGGCCCAAATACCTAATCCATATTTAAAGTATGCATCAAAATGCAATATGTAACACATGTATAATATACAACAGAGTTAAACGACTAAAACAACTAATAAAATAATGCAAAAGTGTTGAAAATCAAGTATGGCAATATTCATCATAACAAATAACATCTTAATGGAAAATAATAAATAAAAAACAATGAAGAACTAGAAAAACATAAAATCCTAGTTGCCTATAAAGTTAACAGACAATATCTAAAGTGTAGGTGGAAAAGATAAACACATGCGGCTACTTAATAGAAAAAAGTCAAATAAAAAGAGCAATGGTGCCAAAAATAGACACAATGTCTATACATTTGTGAATAAAACAAGATAATGATGAATAAGAATAATAAAATACTATAAATAGAAATAAAAATAAAATTGAGACAACATCATAAAACTCTATAACCCAGAGTGGTAGCCAATAATAGAGCTAATGGAAAAAAAAGAAAAAATATTAATTAAACAAAAGTAAAAAGTAAAGAAGAAAAAAGTAAAAGGAAGAAATTATGCCTGTTTACATCTGCAAGCCCTAAGATCATAATACTGAATATGTAAAATAGTATGGTATGTTTGTAAACAATACTTGTCGACAGTGTTACACTAACTACACACACTTCTTAAATATATCAGACAGTCTATCTTGGACCCTATGAATACTCAAAAGGGAAAGAGTTAGAAGCACTATAATTAGTATTTCACCTATAAATCCATCTTTCCCTCATCCTAATACTATACCCTGGTGAAAAAACAATAGGAAAACCAGGGTAGGGCTGAGAAACAAGCTAAATTAGTATGTTAGTATAAGGTATCCTGTAGTGGCTCTATGGCTACAAGGGTTAATAAATATGAACCTTCAAAAAACACAAAAACTCAATGAGGAGAAAAGAAATGAAGAGATGTCATATAGTATGTGGGGGATATGTACTACCCAGTAGTGAGAAACAAAGGATAAAATATGTGGAATAGATAAAGACTATAATTTATACATAACTCCAAGCATCTATTCAACAAACAAATCCACATCCATTCGTTTGTTAATACCTTCTGGGGCCCTAGTATGTAATTTAACAATCCAGAAAATGTCTTTTTTTCTAAGACTCTTTTCCCTGTCCCCCCCTCTAGGATGTTTCTTAATTGTGTCGATGCCAATGAATGAAACATATTTAGGTCCTTGGCCATGTAATCTAAAATGTTTGGCAACTGGGGTCTTTGGTTCACAAATTCTGTCTTTCAATGGACGTGTAGTGATGCCTATGTATTGGCATGAGCAATATAAACAATTGACTCGGTATATGACATATTGGGAGTTACAATCAATTCTATCTCTAATGTGATACACTTGTTTAGTAACCTTAGAGGAGGAAGTATCAGTTACTGTAATACAGGTACACCCCTTACAGGGTACATGACCACATTTAAAACATCCAGGTTTTGGACTTAACCAATTAGATGTAACTAAATATTTACCTGCAAGGTGCTTTCTTGTTGTATCGCATAATGTTGGTGCCTTTCTGACTATACATTTGACTCCCTTTGTGAGAATATCTGTTAATGCCTCATCCCCTTTTAAAATTGTTAAGTTGTTCTTTACTATTTTACAAATCTGTTGGTACTGTCTGCTAAATTGTGTAATGAACAATGTATTCTGGGGAGGTGTTATGACATTTCCACGATCGTAGTTCTCGTTAGTGTTAACTTTAGCCATAAGTAGATCCTGTCTGTTTAATTCCGCCACTTGTCTTTCTACTTGTTGTAACGAAACTTTATGATAGCCCCTGTCAATCAGTCTGTTAGTGAGTTCCTGTGCTTGTCGATGATATTGTGTTAACTGCAGTTCCTACTCAACTGTAAATATTGGGCTTTAGGGATACCCCTCTTCAAATGATGAAAATGGCATGAATCAGCTCTCAATATTGTGTTTCTAGCCAAGGGCTTGCGATATGTCGATGTAGAGACTGCATTATGTGTGATGCCTAAGCTTAAATCCAAAAAATCTATGTTAGTTTTATGTGTCTGTGCTGTAAATGTCAAATTGTATTCATTATCGTTCATGAAGTCAATGAACGTGTCAATAGTTTGACCCTCAGTATTGTCCCAAATGACAATAATGTCATCAATAAAACGACCATACAATATGACATTCGCTTTATAGGGGAAGGAGTCTGAAAAAATGCGATTTAGCTCTAGCCACCCCATGTAAATGTTGGCATACGCGGGGCAAATTTAGCCCCCATCGCCGTGCCACATTTTTGTAAATAGTATTCGCCTTGGAAGATAAAGAAATTATGCTGCAAGAGAAATTCAGTGGTTTGAATAATAAATAACATAAACTCATCACTATAATTAGAGTGTCTATGCAGTATAAAGTCAATTGCTTTTAGGCCCAATACATGGGGAATATTGGAATAGAGGGCTGTGACGTCAATGGTCGCCCACATATATGTTTCCCTCCTTTGACGGCCCCCTATCGCCGTGCCACATTTTTGTAAATAGTATTCGCCTTGGAAGATAAAGAAATTATGCTGCTAGAGAAACTCAGTGGTTTGAATAATAAATAACATAAACTCATCACTATAATTAGAGTGTCTATGCAGTATAAAGTCAATTGCTTTTAGGCCCAATACATGGGGAATATTGGAATAGAGGGTTGTGACGTCAATGGTCGCCCACATATATGTTTCCCTCCAAGTGATATTTTTAATTTGAGTTATCAAATGTGAGCTGTCCCTGATATAACCTGGTAAGGCCAACATAATAGGTTGAAGTACATGGTCGAGCCAGCCACCCAATCTTTCACAGAGTGATCATGTGCTTGCCACAATGGGTCGCCTGGGTGGTTTTTCCAGTCCCTTATGTATTTTTGGCACAATCGGAAATATCGGGTGGTTGACTCTTCCACATAAAGATAGTTGGCTAATTCCTTATCCAAAAAATTATGTTCGACTGCAAAGTCCAATAAATAATTCAATTTATTTTTGAAGGAGCTAGTGGGATTGAACGTTAGTCTAGTATACAATATAGAATCATTAAGTTAAGAGTCAACTTCATTAATTTAATCCTGTTTGTTTAGGACTACCACTGCCCCCCTTGTCCACCTGGACTATGATTATATCATCATTCTGTCGAAGTTTTATTAAAGCTTTTCTCTGTTGTCTAGTGAGATTGTCGTTTGGCATGTGTAATGGATTTGTGTCAACAGTCCTGTATAGGTCTGTAAGTTCTTTCTCCACTACCTTCTGATAAAGGTCTAACAAATGGTATCTTGAGTGAATCGGGTAAAAATAATATGTGCTTTTATACACAAAAGATGTGTTCTTATTAACTAGTGTGTCACTGTGTCTAGTAGATTCCTGTTCCAAAGTGATTACATTTGTTAAATGGGTCAGGTCAGTGTATTTTAATCCCACTGATTCCTGCTGAGTGAGTGTGGGGGATGTATATGGTGTGTCATCATCTACATTGTGCTTAAAGTGTTTTTTTAAAACTATCTTCCGAACAAATATATTAATATCTATAAGTGTGTTAACCAAATCAAAATTGTGAGCTGGTGCATATGACAAACCTTTATTTAAAAGATTCAATTCTGTGTTAGACAAAGTATAATCAGAGAGGTTGATGACCGCTATTTCTTTCCATTTTTTCTGACCCTGCTGGGGTAACGAAAGGTAGTCCCTGTTGTATCAGCTCTCTGTTTAGTATCTGTATTTTTAGGTGTGTGTACTTGTTTGGTTAGGTTGTTTTACCAGAGCTTTTAGCTCTATTCTACTACTACTAGGGTCTAAACTAGATCTATTAGGAACTGGAGGGCTATGTACCTGCTCATCCTCTGATGAGTGTGCACTGGTATCCTGATAGTCTGTGTCAATGCTAGAAAAGGTGACATGCTTACTTTTATCATTCTTATTTTTGTTGCCCCTTCCGGTTTTGTTTTTATTATTTTTCTTTCTAGGCTGCCAATTCTGTCTGGTGGATTTGTGTTGTTGCCAAGAGTAAACTATGTTAAGCTCATAGTCTTTAACATCCCTCTGATATTTTTGTACCTTTCTATCAGATAGAACCGTGTCTAAATTATCAATTGTCTCATTTAGTTGTTTTGTATAATCAACATATTTCTGGGTAGTTTCAAATGGCTTTAAAATTACAATTGCGTTATTAATGTTAATAAGAACCTGTTCCCTTTCTTCTTTTTTGTGAGACAAAAGCTGTTTCATCAGAATAATAGAACAATTAGTTAAGTTATCATTACATTCATCCATAAACTTAATATTGTTAAGGGCAAAGGAGGGAAACTTCTTCATTCTTAACCCTCTAGGTACTTTTCGTTCTGATATATAGAGTTCTAAGAACTCAATATCCCACCACAAATTCGTTCTTTCTTCAAACCTTAACATTTCTAGCTTAGAAAAAACATTAGTAATATCATCCCCATTGGTAAGAACTGTAGTTTGACTATCACCTTTTAGTGCTTTATCCATAATGAGTTTTCTTTTATTTTCATTTATAACCCCTGTGGGTAAAATAGTGGCCATTATGGAGAAGTCACTAATGTGTGCAATAAGCGTATAAGTAATGAAGTACAAATAGGACAAGGTGGGCCCTGTACACAAATGATAGGATAAAAAATCAAACAAGCATATAAAGAAAACTGTTAGCAAATGAGTAGTACAAACAAGATCGGCTAAAGTCACTTATGAGGCAGTCCCAATGTCTCAATAAATGTTCATCTGCAGGGTAGTGATTTGAGCTTAGTAGCTACATAAAGTCCCGCAAGTGTGCTGAACCACGTGTAATCATACAGCGTATGAACATATTATTGTAAGAAAATCCAGAATATGTCACTGGAAATACTA
Source organism: Bombina bombina (assembly GCF_027579735.1). Lineage (NCBI taxonomy): Eukaryota > Metazoa > Chordata > Amphibia > Anura > Bombinatoridae > Bombina > Bombina bombina. Next base: position 282,984,382 of record NC_069499.1, read on the forward strand.
TAAATGTGGCCGATACTTATCTGGTCTCCGCTGTGTGGAAAAGGAGCATTAGACCAAACCGGTGTAAAGCGCTTGAAAAAGAACACCTTGGGTAACAAACTGGACCACTTCGTGTCTATGTCATTCACGGACAACTTCCGCCAATGATCCTGGGCAGGCAGATAGCCCGCCAGTCCCGTCAGCAGGTAATGGCCGTGTTGACTCCACACGCCATCCTCAGTAGACGGTTCTCTGACATCAGAGGTCTGCGCGTCGTCGCACAGAAGGTCCACTAGGTCCCAAAGGAAAGTAGAGGTGTACAGCTCCCAATAGCAGAGACCGGGCACGGAGCTTCAGACAGCCAAAAGCGGTATCCCATCCGCTGGATATAATGAAACAAATCCCAGAGGGGAGAGAGAAAAAAGGCCAGTCCAAGCCAAGAACCTTCTTCAAAAACGAGGTTTATTCAGCATAGTAGTAAATGCACAGATGAGTAGGCAAACTTAACACCTGACGCGTTTCGCGCATGCGCACATGCGCTTCATCAGAGGTGATGAGTTCTAGGTGAGTGTAGACCTATATGCAGCAAGGCAGTCAATAGAAAACCCAAAATGGTTTAACAAGATGAACACCTTACAAGAGGTGGTGTTAAAGGCTGTCATGCTACATACTGGCCCAAATACCTAATCCATATTTAAAGCATGCATCAAAATGCAATATGTAACACATGTATAATATACAACAGAGTTAAATGACTAAAACAACTAATAAAATAATGCAAAAGCGTTGAAAATCAAGTATGGCAATATTCATCATAACAAATAACATCTTATTGGAAAATAATAAATAAAAAACAATGAAGAACTAGAAAAACATAAAATCCTAGTTGCCTATAAAGTTAACAGACAATATCTAAAGTGTAGGTGGATAACATAAACACAGGCGGCTACTTAATAGAAAAAAAGTCAAATAAAAAGAGCAATGGTGCCAAAAATAGACACAATGTTTATAAATTTGTGAATAAAACAAGATAATGATGAATAAGAATAATAAAAAAATAGTATAAATAGAAATAAAAATAAAATTGAGACAACATCATAAAACTCTATAACCCAGAGTGGTAGCCAATAATAGAGCTAAGGGAAAAAAAAAAAGAAAAATTTTTAAAAAGAAGAAAGGGAACAGGTTCTTATTAAAATTAATAACGCAATTGTAATTTTAAAGCCATTTGAAACTACCCAGAAATATGTTGATTATACAAAACAACTCAGTATTGTCCCAAATGACAATAATGTCATCAATAAAACGTCCATACAATATGACATTCGCTTTATAGGGGAAGGAGTCTGAAAAAATGCGATTTAGCTCTAGCCACCCCATGTAAATGTTGGCATACGCGGGGGCAAATTTAGCCCCCATCGCTGTGCCACATTTTTGTAAATAGTATTCGCCTTGGAAGATAAAGAAATTATGCTGCAAGAGAAATTCAGTGGTTTGAATAATAAATAACATAAACTCATCACTATAATTAGAGTGTCTATGCAGTATAAAGTCAATTGCTTTTAGGCCCAATACATGGGGAATATTGGAATAGAGGGCTGTGACGTCAATGGTCGCCCACATATATGTTTCCCTCCTTTGACGGCCCCCTATCGCCGTGCCACATTTTTGTAAATAGTATTCGCCTTGGAAGATAAAGAAATTATGCTGCTAGAGAAACTCAGTGGTTTGAATAATAAATAACATAAACTCATCACTATAATTAGAGTGTCTATGCAGTATAAAGTCAATTGCTTTTAGGCCCAATACATGGGGAATATTGGAATAGAGGGTTGTGACGTCAATGGTCGCCCACATATATGTTTCCCTCCAAGTGATATTTTTAATTTGAGTTATCAAATGTGAGCTGTCCCTGATATAACCTGGTAAGGCCAACATAATAGGTTGAAGTACATGGTCGAGCCAGCCACCCAATCTTTCACAGAGTGATCATGTGCTTGCCACAATGGGTCGCCTGGGTGGTTTTTCCAGTCCCTTATGTATTTTTGGCACAATCGGAAATATCGGGTGGTCGACTCTTCCACATAAAGATAGTTGGCTAATTCCTTATCCAAAAAATTATGTTCGACTGCAAAGTCCAATAAATAATTCAATTTATTTTTGAAGGAGCTAGTGGGATTGAACGTTAGTCTAGTATACAATATAGAATCATTAAGTTAAGAGTCAACTTCATTAATTTAATCCTGTTTGTTTAGGACTACCACTGCCCCCCTTGTCCACCTGGACTATGATTATATCATCATTCTGTCGAAGTTTTATTAAAGCTTTTCTCTGTTGTCTAGTGAGATTGTCGTTTGGCATGTGTAATGGATTTGTGTCAACAGTCCTGTATAGGTCTGTAAGTTCTTTCTCCACTACCTTCTGATAAAGGTCTAACAAATGGTATCTTGAGTGAATCGGGTAAAAATAATATGTGCTTTTATACACAAAAGATGTGTTCTTATTAACTAGTGTGTCACTGTGTCTAGTAGATTCCTGTTCCAAAGTGATTACATTTGTTAAATGGGTCAGGTCAGTGTATTTTAATCCCACTGATTCCTGCTGAGTGAGTGTGGGTGATGTATATGGTGTGTCATCATCTACATTGTGCTTAAAGTGTTTTTTTAAAACTATCTTCCGAACAAATATATTAATATCTATAAGTGTGTTAACCAAATCAAAATTGTGAGCTGGTGCATATGACAAACCTTTATTTAAAAGATTCAATTCTGTGTTAGACAAAGTATAATCAGAGAGGTTGATGACCGCTGTTTCTTTCCATTTTTTCTGACCCTGCTGGGGTAACGAAAGGTAGTCCCTGTTGTATCAGCTCTCTGTTTAGTATCTGTATTTTTAGGTGTGTGTACTTGTTTGGTTAGGTTGTTTTACCAGAGCTTTTAGCTCTATTCTACTACTACTAGGGTCTAAACTAGATCTATTAGGAACTGGAGGGCTATGTACCTGCTCATCCTCTGATGAGTGTGCACTGGTATCCTGATAGTCTGTGTCAATGCTAGAAAAGGTGACATGCTTACTTTTATTATTCTTATTTTTGTTGCCCCTTCCGGTTTTGTTTTTATTATTTTTCTTTCTAGGCTGCCAATTCTGTCTGGTGGATTTGTGTTGTTGCCAAGAGTAAACTATGTTAAGCTCATAGTCTTTAACATCCCTCTGATATTTTTGTACCTTTCTATCAGATAGAACCGTGTCTAAATTATCAATTGTCTCATTTAGTTGTTTTGTATAATCAACATATTTCTGGGTAGTTTCAAATGGCTTTAAAATTACAATTGCGTTATTAATGTTAATAAGAACCTGTTCCCTTTCTTCTTTTTTGTGACACAAAAGCTGTTTCATCAGAATAATAGAACAATTAGTTAAGTTATCATTACATTCATCCATAAACTTAATATTGTTAAGGGCAAAGGAGGGAAACTTCTTCATTCTTAACCCTCTAGGTACTTTTCGTTCTGATATATAGAGTTCTAAGAACTCAATATCCCACCACAAATTCGTTCTTTCTTCAAACCTTAACATTTCTAGCTTAGAAAAAACATTAGTAATATCATCCCCATTGGTAAGAACTGTAGTTTGACTATCACCTTTTAGTGCTTTATCCATAATGAGTTTTCTTTTATTTTCATTTATAACCCCTGTGGGTAAAATAGTGGCCATTATGGAGAAGTCACTAATGTGTGCAATAAGCGTATAAGTAATGAAGTACAAATAGGACAAGGTGGGCCCTGTACACAAATGATAGGATAAAAAATCAAACAAGCATATAAAGAAAACTGTTAGCAAATGAGTAGTACAAACAAGATCGGCTAAAGTCACTTATGAGGCAGTCCCAATGTCTCAATAAATGTTCATCTGCAGGGTAGTGATTTGAGCTTAGTAGCTACATAAAGTCCCGCAAGTGTGCTGAACCACGTGTAATCATACAGCGTATGAACATATTATTGTAAGAAAATCCAGAATATGTCACTGGAAATACTATAAATGTGGCCGATACTTATCTGGTCTCCGCTGTGTGGAAAAGGAGCATTAGACCAAACCGGTGTAAAGCGCTTGGAAAAGAACACCTTGGGTAACAAACTGGACCACTTCGTGTCTATGTCATTCACGGACAACTTCCGCCAATGATCCTGGGCAGGCAGATAGCCCGCCAGTCCCGTCAGCAGGTAATGGCCGTGTTGACTCCACACGCCATCCTCAGTAGACGGTTCTCTGACGTCAGAGGTCTGCGCGTCGTCGCACAGAAGGTCCACTAGGTCCCAAAGGAAAGTAGAGGTGTACAGCTCCCAATAGCAGAGACCGGGCACGGAGCTTCAGACAGCCAAAAGCGGTATCCCATCCGCTGGATATAATGAAACAAATCCCAGAGGGGAGAGAGAAAAAAGGCCAGTCCAAGCCAAGAACCTTCTTCAAAAACGAGGTTTATTCAGCATAGTAGTAAATGCACAGATGAGTATGCAAACTTAACACCTGACGCGTTTCGCGCATGCGCACATGCGCTTCATCAGAGGTGATGAGTTCTAGGTGAGTGTAGACCTATATGCAGCAAGGCAGTCAATAGAAAACCCAAAATGGTTTAACAAGATGAACACCTTACAAGAGGTGGTGTTAAAGGCTGTCATGCTACATACTGTCCCAAATACCTAATCCATATTTAAAGCATGCATCAAAATGCAATATGTAACACATGTATAATATACAACAGAGTTAAATGACTAAAACAACTAATAAAATAATGCAAAAGCGTTGAAAATCAAGTATGGCAATATTCATCATAACAAATAACATCCTATTGGAAAATAATAAATAAAAAACAATGAAGAACTAGAAAAACATAAAATCCTAGTTGCCTATAAAGTTAACAGACAATATCTAAAGTGTAGGTGGATAACATAAACACAGGCGGCTACTTAATAGAAAAAAAGTCAAATAAAAAGAGCAATGGTGCCAAAAATAGACACAATGTTTATAAATTTGTGAATAAAACAAGATAATGATGAATAAGAATAATAAAAAAATAGTATAAATAGAAATAAAAATAAAATTGAGACAACATCATAAAACTCTATAACCCAGAGTGGTAGCCAATAATAGAGCTAAGGGAAAAAAAAAAAGAAAAAAATTTAAAAAGAAGAAAGGGAACAGGTTCTTATTAAAATTAATAACGCAATTGTAATTTTAAAGCCATTTGAAACTACCCAGAAATATGTTGATTATACAAAACAACTAAATGAGACAATTGATAATTTAGACACGGTTCTATCTGATAGAAAGGTACAAAAATATCAGAGGGATGTTAAAGACTATGAGCTTAACATAGTTTACTCTTGGCAACAACACAAATTCACCAGACAGAATTGGCAGCCTAGAAAGAAAAATAATAAAAACAAAACCGGAAGGGGCAACAAAAATAAGAATGATAAAAGTAAGCATGTCACCTTTTCTAGCATTGATACAGACTATCAGGATACCAGTGCACACTCTTTAGAGGATGAGCAGGTACATAGCCCTCCAGCTCCTAATAGATCTAGTTTAGACCCTAGAAGTAGTAGAATAGAGCTAAAAGCTCTGGTAAAACAACCTAACCAAACAAGTACACCTAAAAAACAGATACTAAACAGAGAGCTGATACAACAGGGACTACCTTTCGTTACCCCAGCAGGGTCAGAAAAAATGTAAAGAAATAGCGGTCATCAACCTCTCTGATTATACTTTGTCTAACACAGAATTGAATCTTTTAAATAAAGGTTTGTCATATGCACCAGCTCACAATTTTGATTTGGTTAACACACTTATAGATATTAATAAATTTGTTCGGAAGATAGTTTTAAAAAAACACTTTAAGCACAATGTAAATGATGACACACCATATACATCACCCACACTCACTCAGCAGGAATCAGTGGGATTAAAATACACTAACCTGACCCATTTAACAAATTTAATCACTTTGGAACAGGAATCTACTATACACAGTGACACACTAGTTAATAAGAACACATCTTTTGTGTATAAAAGCACATCTCATTTTTACCCGATTCACTCAAGACACCATTTGTTAGACCTTTATCAGAGGGTAGTGGAGAAAGAACTTACTGACCTATACAGGACTGTTGACACTAATCCATTACACATGCCAAACGACAATCTCACTAGACAACAGAGAAAAGCTTTAATAAAACTTCGACAGAATGATGATATAATCATAGTCCAGGCGGACAAGGGGGACAGCGGTAGTCCTAAACAAACAGGATTACATTAATGAAGTTGACTCTCAACTTAATGATTCTATATTGTATACTAGACTAACGTTCAATCCCACTAGCTCCTTCAAAAATAAATTGAATCATTTATTGGACTTTGCAGTCGAACATAATTTTTTGGATAAGGAATTAGCCAACTATCTTTATGTGGAAGAGCCGACCACCCGATATTTCCGATTGTGCCAAAAATACATAAGGGACTGGAAAAACCACCCGGGCGACCCATTGTGACAAGCACAGGATCACTCTGTGAAAGATTGGGTGGCTGGCTCGACCATGTACTTCAACCTACTATGTTGGCCTTACCAGGTGATATCAGGGACAGCTCACATTTGATAACTCAAATTAAAAATATCACTTGGAGGGAAACAGATATGTGGGCAACCATTGACGTCACAACCCTCTATTCCAATATTCCCCATGTATTGGGCCTAAAAGCAATTGACTTTATGCTGCATAGACACTCTAATTATAGTGATGAGTTTATATTATTTATTATTCAAACCACTGAGTTTCTCTTGCAGCATAATTTGTTTATCTTCCAAGGCGAATACTATTTACAAAAATGTGGCACGGCGATGGGCGCTAAATTTGCCCCCGCGTATGCCAACATTTACATGGGGTGGCTAGAGCTAAATCACATTTTTTTCAGACTCCTTCCCCTATAAAGGGAATGTCATATTGTATGGTCGTTTTATAGATGACATTATTGTCATTTGGGACAATACTGAGGGTCAAACTGTTGACACGTTCATTGACTTCATGAACGATAATGAATACAATTTGACATTTACAGCACAGACACATAAAACTAACATAGATTTTTTGGATTTAAGCTTAGGCATCACACATAATACAGTCTCTACGTCGACATATCGCAAGCCCTTGGCTAGAAACACAATATTGAGAGCTAATTCATGCCATCTTCGTCATTTGAAGAGGGGTATCCCCAAAGCCCAATATTTACACTTGAGGAGGAACTGCACTGAGTTAACACAATATCATCGACAAGCACAGGAACTCACTAACAGACTGATTGACAGGGGCTATCATAAAGATTTGTTACAACGAATAGAAAGACAAGTGGCGGAATTAAACAGACAGGATCTACTTATGGCTAAAGTTAACACTAACGAGAACCACGATCGTGGAAATGCCATAACGCCTCACCAGAATACATTGTTCATTACATAATTTAGCAGACAGTACCAACAGATTTGTAAAATAGTAAAGAACAACTTAACAATTTTAAAAGGGGATGAGGCATTAACAGATATTCTCACAAAGGGAGTCAAATGTATAGCCAGAAAGGCACCAACATTATGCGATACAACAAGAAAGCACCTTGCAGGTAAATATTTAGTTAGATCTAATTGGTTAAGTCCAAAACCTGGATGTTTTAAATGTGGTCATGTACCCTGTAAGGGGTGTACCTGTATTACAGTAACTGATACTTTCTCCTCTAAGGTTACTAAACAAGTGTATCACATTAGAGATAGAATTGATTGTAACTTCCAATATGTCATATACCTAGTCAATTGTTTATATTGCTCATGCCAATACATAGGCATCACTACACGTCCATTGAAAGACAGAATTCATGAACATTTACGTTCACTGGATGAAAAAGAACCAAAGACCCCAGTTGCCAAACATTTTAGATTACATGGCCAAGGACCTAAATATTTTTCATTCATTGGCATCAACATAATTAAGAAACATCCTAGAGGGGGGGACAGGGAAAAGAGTCTTAGAAAAAAAGACATTTTCTGGATTGTTAAATTACATACTAGGGCCCCAGAAGGTATTAACAAATGAATGGATGTGAATTTGTTTGTTGAATAGATGCTTGGAGTTATGTATAAATTATAGTCTTTATCTATTCCACCTATTTTATCCTTTGTTTCTCACTACTGGGTAGTACATATCCCCCACATACTATATGACATCTCTTCATTTCTTTTCTCCTCATTGAGTTTTTGTGTTTTTTGAAGGTTCATATTTATTAACCCTTGTAGCAATAGAGCCACTACAGGATACCTTATACTAACATACTAATTTAGCTTGTTTCTCAGCCCTACCCTGGTTTTCCTATTGTTTTTTCACCAGGGTATAATATTAGGATGAGGGAAAGAAGGATTTATAGGTGAAATACTAATTATAGTGCTTCTAACTCTTTCCCTTTTGAGTTTTCCTAGGGTCCAAGATAGACTGTCTGATATATTTAAGAAGTGTGTGTAGTTAGTGTAACACTGTCGACAAGTATTGTTTACAAACATACCATACTATTTTATATATTCAGTATTATTATCTTAGGGCTTGCAGATGTAAACAGGCATAATTTCTTCATTTTACTTTTTTCTTCTTTACTTTTTACTTTTGTTTAATTAATATTTTTTCTTTTTTTCCCCTTAGCTCTATTATTGGCTACCACTCTGGGTTATAGAGTTTTATGATGTTGTCTCAATTTTATTTTTATTTCTATTTATACTATTTTTTTATTATTCTTATTCATCATTATCTTGTTTTATTCACAAATTTATAAACATTGTTTCTATTTTTGACACCATTGCTCTTTTCATTTGACTTTTTTCTATTAAGTAGCCGCCTGCGTTTATGTTATCCACCTACACTTTAGATATTGTCTGTTAACTTTATAGGCGACTAGGGTTTTATGTTTTTCTAGTTCTTCATTTTTTTTTATTTATTATTTTCCAATAAGATGTTATTTGTTATGATGAATATTGCCATACTTGATTTTCAACGCTTTTGCATTATTTTATTAGTTGTTTTAGTCATTTAACTCTGTTGTATATTATACATGTGTTACACTCTTGTAAGGTGTTCATCTTGTTAAACCATTTTGGGTTTTCTATTGGCTGCCTTGCTGCATATAGGTCTACACTCACCTAGAACTCATCACCTCTGATGACGCGCATGTGCGCATGCGCGAAACGCATCAGGTGTTAAGTTTGCCTTCTCACCTGTGCATTTGCTACTATGCTGAATAAACCTCCTTTTTGAACAAGGTTCTTGGCTTGGACTGGCCTTTTTTCTCTCTCCCCTCGGGGATTTGCTTCATTATTTCCAGCGGATTCGATACCGCTTTTGGCTGTCTGAAGCTCCGTGCCCGGTCTCTGCTATTGGGAGCTGTACACCTCTACTTTCCTTTGGGACCTAGTGGACCTTCTGTGCGACGACGCGCAGACCTCTGACATCAGAGAACCGTCTACTGAAGACGGCGTGTGGAGTCAACACGGCCATTACCTGCTGACGGGACTGGCGGGCTATCTGCCTGCCCAGGATCATCGGCGGAAGTTGTCCGTGAATGACATAGACACGAAGTGGTCCAGTTTGTTACCCAAGGTGTTCTTTTCCCAGCGCTTTACATTGGTTTGGTCTAATGCTCCTTTTCCACACAGCGGGGACCAGAGAAGTATCGGCCACATTTATAGTATTTCCAGTGACATATTCTGGATTTTCTTACAATAATATGTTCATACGCTGTATGATTACACATGGTTCAGCACACTTGCGGGACTTTATGTAGCTACTAGGCTCAAATCACTACCCTGCAGATGAACATATATTTAGACTTTGGGACCGCCTCATAAGTGACTTTAGCCGATCTTGTTTGTACTACTCATTTGCTAACAGTTTTCTTTATATGCTTGTTTTATATATATATATATATATATATATATATATATATATATATATATATATATATATATATATATATATATATATATATACATACAGATACACAGGCATACACATATTCATATCATACTGGTTATTTCATATACTTAATTCCATATTTAACTTATCTATACATATAGTTATTTTTAAACCATATGATCCTTATACACACATAATGCAATACTGGTCATTTTTACATGTCCTTCCTTCCACATTTAATTTCTCTATACATTTAGATATGTGGGACATTATTTATCACAGTTTTATGTGCCAGTTCTTTTATACATAATTCTAACCTACAATTTCTTATAAAGGTTACCACAGTTCATTTTAGGGAGTGTCATGTAGACTAGCAGGTATCGCATTAACATATGAGTGAGAGCCAATTTGTTTGTAATTCCTTCCACCAAAGTTCCTAGACAATGGGACTCCACCTGTGTTTCTTGGGTTCTTCCTGGCCAAAAGTAACCGCTGGATACATGGGATTCAAGATAATTGTTAGCCAAATGCACTTGCTTAATTAGAATGAAAGAGCCAAAATTATTTTAAATACATTTCCTGTATCAAATCAATTCTTTTTATAATTTGATAAAATAATTCTTCTGATATAGACAGCTCCCCACAGATGATGTAACATGGCAGTATGGGAAATCTATACTCCAAAAACGGAGACACCTCAAATCCTGCCCATGTGAACGTCAAGGATAAGCACACCAGTCCAAAAATGGAAACTTCTCAAGCCCCGCCCACATGCACATCATTGAAATACCCAGCAATCCGAGTACACCACATGGCAACCAATAGATCAAAATTGTTGTGGCAACAACAAAAAAATAAGAATTGATAGTAAAATATGTAACATATGTGTGTCGTTATACATTAAAGAAGACACTAAATGGATCAGACCTGAATAAAGTATGTGTATGAGGTCAAGGTGTTAGATGAGAATAGGAAATAATATCATGGGAATGCCCACCAATTCAAGTGCATCACGTGGCATCCAATAGGCCAAAATTGTCGCCACACCATCAAAAAATAAGAAGTGATAGTAAAATATGTAACATATGTGTGTCATTTTACATTAAAGGGACAGTAAAGTCATAATTAGACATTCATGATTTAGACAAAGCATACAATTTTAAACAACTTTCCAATTTACTTCTATTATTTTATTTGCTTCCGTCTCTTGTTATCCTTTGCTGAAATGTTTATCCAGGAAAGCTCAGGAGCAGCAAAGAACCTAGGTTCTAGCTGCTGATTAGTGGCTGCATATATATACCGATTGTCATTGGCTCACCCATGTGTTCAGTTAGAAACCAGTAGTGCATTGCTGCTCTTTCAAAAAATGATACCAAGAGAATAAAACAAATTTAATAATAGAAGTAAACTGGCAAGTTTAAAATTGTATGTTCTACCTAAATCATAAAAGAACATTTTTGGGTTTCATGTCCTTTTAACAAAGACCCTAAATGAAACAGACCTGAATAAAGTATGTATATGAGGTCAAGGTGTTAGATGAGAATAGGAAATAATGTGAAAATAAATAAACAATGTATATATGACATATTAATATGAATGCTGGACATGCCCCAAAATGATTTGACCCTGCACAACTAATAATAATATAAAAAAATACAACCTAACAATAATGAGGGATAAAAAAAATAGATAATGTAAAATTTCCTCCCCATAACAGAGGGTATTTTTGATTGACATGATGATTGATGTGTGGTTGCAGTTTTTTTTATCATTCCTTCTGAAGACTGGTGTTTTTTCCTCTCCTGTAACTCTCTTTTGGTATGTGTATAGAGTCCCTGTCCATCTGCAAACTTTTCACTGCACTCTGGTGTTTTTTTCCTCTCCTGTAACTCTCTTTTTCTATGTGAATAGAGTCCCTGTCTATCTGCAAACTTTTCACTGCACTCTTATGTTTTTTTCCTCTCCTGTAACTCTCTTTTGGTATGTGAATAGAGTCCCTGTACATCTGCAAACTTTTCACTGCACTCTTATGTTTTTTCCTCTCCTGTAACTCTCTTTTGGTATGTGAATATAGTTTCTGTCCATCTGCAAACTGTTCACTGCACCCTGGTGTTTTTTCCTCTCCTGTAACTCTCTTTTGGTATGTGTATATGTATATTGAGCATATGATTTTAGGTTGTTAAATAAGTACTGTACTGCATTTATGTCTTACTTCTAATGTTTTGTTAATTGCCATGCGATGTTCAATCCTTATCAATACTTGCTATTATTCTTAAAGTTATAGCTGTCGTATGCCATAGCTTTAACCTCCTCCAAATTTTACTGTCTGTTTACTTAATTTATCTCACCCTGACCAGACCAGAATCTAACTTTCCAATTGGCCTTTTAAATTGTCTTTGACTTAGCAATCAACTAATTTAGTGGACCCAGCTGACTGCCCTGTCTATATACTTAACTCTAGCTTGGGCTGTGCATTGTCACAATAGCATATGTTCACATTTCTGAAGTTAGGCACTAAGATAAGAATTTTACAAGAACTGAACAAGGGGCAAGACACAAGGCAAGTACCCTTGTAATTTTGTGATTTAAGTATCTCATTGTTTCCTTATGCAGGTGCTGCTGTAATACTGTGTTTTATGTGTTTAATTGGTTCCCACTTTTGTAAAATGCTCAATATTTTCATATTCCTTTTTGCTACATCTTGTCTCTATAACAAACTATCTTATTCAATTACTACTTCCCCCTCATCACCTGCGCTGTTCATTAGCCCTTCTCTCTTAAACTCTTAAACTCATGAACTCTCCCCTCTCATCTATCTCCTCTTTTTCCTTCCCTGACCAATCTATCTGCCACTATAATTCTACCCTTACATCGGTCCTTGACACTCTGGCCCCTCTTACTGTAGCTCAGTAATCACACACTCATCCCCAGCCCTGGCATACTCCTCTGACCACTATGCAAATTTTCCCATACTGCTGAGCGGCACTGGAGAAAATCTCGGAGTTCAGCTGACTTTCTTCACTACAAGTTCATCTTGAACTCCTACTATTCTGCCCTCTATAAGCAACATTACTTCTCTACCCTTATCTCCACTTTCAATACTCTTCTCCACCCACCCCCACCTCTTAATACAACTTCTCTGTCAACTCAAGATTTTGCCAGCCACTTTAATAACAAAATCGACTCCATCAGAAACTAAATTAGCTCTCAACATACTTCCATTCTCTCACCCCCTCAAACACTCGCAATCAACCACAACCCACATAACCCCTGTTACTGAGGAAGAAGTTTCTGCACTTATACTGTGATCTCACCTCACTACCTGTCCCCTTGACCCTATCCCCTTACAGCTACTCCCCTCCCTCTCTTCTACTCTTACCCTTATACACACACACATTTTCAACCACTCATTCAGCACCTGTATATTTCCCTCATCTCTGACGCATGCACTGGTCACAACTATCCTCAAAAAAACTTCTCTCTATCCAACCTCCCCATCCAACCTCTCGCCTTATTTCCCTGCTCCCTCTTGCCTTAAAGCTTCTTGAAAAGCTAGTATATGCATGCCTATCCCATTTCCTTACATTAAACTCCCTCCTTGAACCACTGCAATCTGGATTTCATCCCCATCACTCCACAGAGACAGCAATCATTAAGGTTACCAATTACCTACTTATAGCAAAATCAAAAGGCCAATTCTCTCTGCTTATCCTCCTTGATCTGTCGGCAGCCTTTGATACTGTTGACCACCCTCTTTTTCTCCAAACCCTCCAATCCTTCAGCATTTGTGAGTCGACACAGCCCTCTTGTGGTTCTCTTCCTACCTTTCTAACCATACCTTTAGTGTAGCCTTCTCTGGTGCTTCCTCTGCCCCTTAACCACTTTTTGTTGGGGTACCGCAAGGCTCTGTCCTTGGTCCCCTTCTCTTCTCAATCTACATGTCATCATTAGGTTCCCTAATAAAGTCCTATGGGTTCCAATATTATTTGTATGCCGACAACACCCAAATCTACTTCCCTGCACCAGACCTATCTCCTTTCTTGCTAACCCGTGTCACATCTCTTCCTGGATGTCCTCTCACTACCTCAAGCTAAATCTCTCCAAAAATGAACTCCTTATTTTCCCCCCTTCTTCCAAAATCTCCACCCCCAATCTCTCTATAAAAACTCCATTATTATCCCTACTCCGCCTGACCGATATCTTGGGGTCACATTTGACTCAGATATTTATTTCACTCCTCACATTCAGTCCTTGACTAAATCCTGTCACTTCCACCTTAAAAAATCTCTAAAATTAGACATTTCCTTACACAAGAGAAAACTAAGATTTTAATCCCCTCTCTCATCCTTTCCCACCTTGACTGCTGCAATTCTGTCCTCTCTGGTCTCCCTAGATGCTGCCTAGCTCCTTTACAATCCATAATGAATGCCTCTGCCAGGCTCATCTTCCTTACACGTCGCTCTTCATGTACTGCACCTCTCTGCCAATCCCTTCACTGGCTTCCTCTTGCCTCCAAGATTAAGCACAAAATTCTCACTCTGACATACAAAGCCTTCAACTGCACTGCTCCCTCCTATATCTCAGACCTTGTCTCCAAATACTCTCACTCCCATCCCCTTCGAACTGTTCATGACCTTCTACTCTCCTCCTCTCTTGTTACCTCCTCACATTCCCATTTACGGGACTTCTTCAGACTGGCTCCCATCTTGTGGAAGTCTCTGCCTCACTACACAAGACTCTCCCCTAGTTTTGAAAGCTTCAAGCGTTTCCTAAAGACTCTACTGTTCAGGGATGCATACAACCTACACTAACCTTTCTTTATACCAGTTCCTCTCCTCCATTGCTATCCCCTTGAACCCCCTTAGCATGTAAGCCTAAGAGTCCAGCTGTTTATAGATCACCTTCGTAAGAGCTGACTACAACAGTGTGACTCTTGGCAGGGCCCTCTACTTATTTGATCCCTATAAATGTTATCTTGCATATTGCCTCTGTTTATAGCGCTTCGAAATCGGTTGGCGCTTTACAAATAACCGATAATAATAATAATAATTAGGAATAGATACATGTCAGTGTTTGATCTGTGAAGCCTGTTATGTAAAACCTATAGTGTTCAGACTTTATAGAACAAAATGAGAAAAATAAATATTAAAAGTATACTGCAAAGTTGATTTTTTTTTTAAAATGTATAATTACTTTGCAATTTATATTATACTCTCAAGGTGTTTATAGGGATGGGCGAATGTGTAAATTTCCGAATTTCGAATGTAGAACGAATGTTATTACCGAAATTCGAATTCTAAATCCGAATGTCGATAAGAACGAATATTTGAATTTGAAAATCGAATGTTATTTACAGTTTTCGAATGTCACTTTCGAATTCGAATGTTTATAATTATATTGAATGTCCACATTCGAAATTTCGAATTTATCATTCTATTTAACAAATACTATTCAGAAGTTCAATAGTTCATGTGGTAGGGCGGGAATCTAGTAAATTGATACATAATAGATACAAATATATAATTTCGAATGTTTCAATATAGAATATTGCATAATTCGAGGGGGCGGAGCTAGCCAGCCTGAGAGATGGCGGCTGTCTGACTGAGCTCTTAGGCCCCAGCTAGGTGAAAACGCCTTAGGCATTAGCCATCCTGCACTTTAAGGCCATAAACCGCTAGATAAATGAGCGACTAACCTCAGACATAGGTTCTGCTAGACCTGTGTGCCTCGCTACAAGAGATCTGCCTTTTGGGAGAGAGCGCACTGAGCGCACATACACACCTCGCTTCAAGCTCTGATGGCGGCATGGTAAGGGAAGATCAGGGTCCGGAGACACCTACATTAAGAGATACCCAGAGACAAACCATCCGGAAAGCACATAGACCTACCAGAACTCCGGTACCTTAAATGCCACACCGGAACGTACTGAAGATAATGCAGCGACGGGCCCCAGCCTGTACTAAAGTTTTGATGCGCACTTAAATTACCATCCACCGGGAGCAAGCTACAGCAAACAGATCACTGCAACAAGGGGGTAAGAAAAACGGATCATATAATACTCACCCTGCTATAAAAGAAAAGTTGTGCTCCATCACCCTCACAGTGTTAAAGACTTATTATAGCAAGCGGTGCACTAAAAACTTTGACAGCTAGATTAAAGGTGTTATAAACATCCCCTCAAGTGCATTTGACAAAATGAAAGCTTACATACCCTGCTATAATTAACACATACGCTGCTGCATGTGGAAAAGTCTCATAGAACCAAACACAGCCCTCCAAGCACAGACAACCAAATATAAGGTGCCACACATTATATGTACATTTGTACAAGCCTCTGCATATGGAAAACTTGATTACACCTTAACCACGAACAGCTGCAGTGTGTTCACTCTTTTTGGGCCAGATTAACAGATTATACTTCTTATAAATAACCTGCAACGACAGTATATACTTAAAGAACTTTGTACTCAGCACCAAGATCTTTATCTATCTTTTAAGGATTTAGTGAAGGCAGAGGGGCAAAATCCATCCAAAGATGTCTCCAAAAAAAATTAATAAACCAAGCAAGAATGCTAAACCCCTGAAAACATCCACTCATACAGTAAACAACTTTTTCAAGACGCTTGAGACAAAAAACATAGCGCCTACAGAAGACGCAATGCCAGACCTTAGGTCTGAACACAGTTCTTCAGAATCTGAAAGTGACCTCGCTTCAGAAAGCATTACCATCCCCACAGCTCTCTTCAAAACAATCCCTTCAAAAAAGGACTTTTCTTCTCTTATTTCACAGGTCAAGCAATGCATCAAGGAGGAAATCTCAGACCTCAAAAAGGACATCTCTGACATTGGTCACAGAGTAGAATCACTTGAAAACACCCAGGATCTACATGCAGACACTATCACAGACCTGCAAAGCACCGTTCAGAAACAAGATACAACTATCAATGAGCTGGAGGATAAGATAGATGATATCGAAAATCGCAGCAGACGTCATAATATTAGACTACGGGGAATCCCTGAAACCATTTTACCACCAGATATTGAACAATATCTCCAAGACTTCTTTAGCACGTTAAAAAAAGAAGAAACACCCTCAAAAATCTGCATAGACAGAGCTCACAGAGCCCTACGACCTAAACCACTAGCGGGACAAGCACCAAGGGACATCATAGCCCGCATCACTAATTTCCAAGAGAAAGAGGAGCTAATGAAGTTAGCCAGAGAACAACAGCCCATAAAATATGACAACATGGACATTCAAATGTTCGCCGATTTGTCACAGAGAACTCTTTCAAAAAGACGAGAACTTAAACCACTCACTTCGCTATTGAGAAAACTAAACATCCCCTACAGATGGGGGTTCCCCTTTCATCTGTTAATCCTTTGGAAAGGAAGACGCATCACTTGCACATCTACTAAAGATATACCAGACATATGCAGAGATCTGGACATCCCTATCCCTCAGCTAGAGGAAAATGCAGAGCCTCAAGAGAAACACACAAGTCCAAGCAAACCGAACCCTCTTCCACAAAGGAGTGAGTGGAGACAGGCGTCTCAGAAGAAACCCCGCAAATCTGTACAATCCACATCTCCATCATTAGAAGAAAGGGGATGAAAAATCTTTGCTGCACACAAGGACATATCCTGAACTCTCGAATAGTCCCCAATGGAGACCCTTAACTGCAAGTATTATCTATACTCCAGAACTCACGAGGCATACAGAACCTCAGAGATATTAAAATAGTGTCTTAAAGGTTAAATTGTTAACAGTTAACTAATGTTGACTTTATTTTTTTTCACCTAGCCGGGAGTTTATCTCCCTAGAATAGAATTATGTTGTTTGAACATGTGTTGAAATTATTGTGTTTTACTGTTCTTCTTCTTTACCTATTCTTCTCCCTTCCTTTCTTTTCTATTCTGTCCTGTTCTCTATTGAAGCATATGACACCACTTATATGTTCACCAGTATATACTCTATGTTCACATATACTACCCTCTCTGACACATGTACAACATGTCGATTAATCACACACCACAAAATTTAACTATCTTCACACAGAACGCTAAAGGACTCAATTGCCCTAACAAGAGAAGGCTAGCTATACTAGACCTCCAAAAAAAAGGAGGACACATACTAATGCTCCAAGAGACCCATTTCAAGGGGAAAAATATCCCCAAATATTTCTCCTCACACTACCCCCTACATTTCCACAGCACTAACCCACACAAAAAAATTAATGGAGTAAGCATTTTAATCCACAAATCTCTCCCCTTTGTTAAAACCCAAACCATAGGAGACAAAGAAGGCAGGTACATATGTTTAAAAGGTCTCCTATATGGTAAACCAGTAACTCTAATAAACGTCTACACCCCAAACTCACACCAAGATAAATTTGTATCCTCAGTTGTAGACCTACTCCTTAAAGAAGCAAAAGGCTCCTTAATCATGGCAGGAGACTTGAATCTCCCCCTAGACCCCACAGTCGACTGCTCAAACCCCTCTTCTAGAGCTAAAATCCCGAACCTCCCTATTATCTGGCAAAAATTTAAACTCCTCGGCTTACATGATGCCTGGAGATATTTCAACCCTCAAAAAATAGATTTCACCTTTTTTTCCCATCCAAAATGTAATTATTCCAGACTGGACTACATTATGGTTGATCACCTAATCCTATCACACACCACACACTCCTCCATACATCATACAACTTGGTCAGACCACTCCCTAGTATCTTGCACCATAAAATGGCCAACGGCCCCCATAAGAACTTTTCAGTGGAGATTAGATGACACATTACTGCTAGACCCAAAGCAAACAGAGTTATTTTCAGAACAGATAAGCTCATATTTCTCTATAAACGAGACACCAGATGTAAATGTGGTCACCCTCTGGGAAGCCCACAAGAGTACTATAAGAGGGGAGTTTATCAAAACTGCCGCCCAAATAAAAAAGAAAAGACGTGAGGAAATAAATCTCTTGGCTAAAGACATATCAGACTTAGATTACAAACACAAATCTAACCCCTCTGACAGATCCACCCTAGAACAACTACAATCCAAAAGAGAACAAATGAACCTTTTATTACAGATAAAATCACAAAAACAGCTTCTACACCTTCAGCAAAATTTCTATAGGGAGGGTAATAAGTCAGGCAAACTCTTAGCTAGAGCATTAAAAAAGCAACAACAAAAAACCTATATCCACGCTATAAAGAACCCAGATGGCACACACCTAGAAGACACAAAATCAATAGCTAAAGAGTTCAAGAAATTTTACCACAAACTCTATAATCTTTTCCCATCTAGAGACCCTCACAGTCACGCCTCCCTCTGTAATCAATACCTAGAAAATCTTCCTATCCCCAAACTGAGCCTAGATCAATGCAACCAATTAGATCGCCCAATCCAATTGTCAGAGGTAACAGAAGCGATAAAGCAATTAAAACAAAATAAAGCTCCAGGCCCTGATGGCTACACAGGTTTATATTATAAAACCTTCGCTCCTCTGCTAGCGCCACATTTAACATCCCTATTCAACTCAATCCCAGAAAAATTCCCTTTTCCTGACGAAATGTTGCAAGCCAACATTTCAGTTTTAACAAAACCTGGCAAACCCCCGAACTCACCGGCACATTTCCGTCCAATCTCCTTACTGAACATTGACCTCAAAATGTATGCGAAAATTTTAGCAACCCGACTTAATCAAATTCTCCCCTCCATAGTTCATCAAGACCAAGTAGGGTTTATCCCACAGAGAGAAGCAAAAGACAACACGGTCAAAGTATTAAATTTATTGGAATATGTTACACAAACCAAAACCCCGACTGTTTTCGTTTCCACTGACGCTGAAAAAGCCTTCGACCGACTAGACTGGACTTACTTACGCACGACCCTACAACACTTCCACTTCCCAGAACCCTTCATTTATAAAATCCTTGCCTTGTACTCAAACCCTACAGCACAGGTTAAAATTAATGGTACCCTTTCGGATCCCTTTGAAATCCGAAACGGTTCTAGACAAGGCTGCCCCCTCTCACCACTTCTTTTTGTTTTATCCCTAGAGCCCCTGGCTATCAAAATACGGTTAAACAACCAAATTCAAGGTATATCTATTGCTAACCAGACACATAAACTAGCCATGTTCGCAGACGACATCCTCCTAACACTTACAAACCCTAAAGTATCTCTACAACAAGCTATCACTGAACTAACACAATTTGGCACAGTTTCAAATTTTCTAGTAAACATGACTAAATCAGAATACCTCCCTATAAACCTAACAACCCCCACCCTTAACAACCTGAAATCCACCTGTCCCCTAAAACAACAAACTAAATACCTCAAGTACCTTGGCATTCACATTACTCCAGACAAACAAGACTTGCGCAAATATAATTATGGTAATCTAATCACAGAGCTCCTAACCTTAACATCACATTGGCTTCCAAAAAAATATATCGTGGATAGGCAGAATGCAAGCAACAAAAATGGTCCTGCTCCCAAAAGTATTATACATTCTCCAAACAGTCCCCATCCCAGGCATACAAAAAGACCTAGACACTATGCAAAAGATCATAAACGGATACATTTGGAACCGTAGGCCCCCACGAATTAATAGAGACACACTTTTTAAACCCCCACCAGAAGGAGGCCTTGGGGTCCCACATCTCCTATCCTACAAACGTGCCATATCGCTTCAGAGAGTACATGACTGGTACAAATTTAACACTTCCAACCACAAAAGCTGGGTGCAAATTGAAATCGATTTAGCTCCTAATCATGACCTCAGCACAGCATGTTGGAACCCTGTTTACCTTAACAGACATTCCATCTCTTCGTCCTAAATCTCCAATGAGACCTGGTCAGACTGGGAAAATCTCTGTAATACGTCAAATAAAATCTCTTCCAGATTCTCACCCCTCACCACGCTCTTAAATAACCCAGAATTCAGCCCCGGGAAAACCTCAGATTGCAAACTCCTCACAGACCCACAAAAACTCCTTCCCATGTACCTTATCACTCACGAGACTAAGTTTATTAAAGATAGAACCCAACTTGACCTATTAGAGCATCCTTTCTTATCATCTTGGCTCCATGTACACCAAACAAGACACTTTATAATGACACATAAATTTAAAAAAGACCTCACTCGGCCTCCCACAATATTTGAGCAAATGTGTATAACTACAGAGGAGATAAAAGGAGTCATTTCCAAATTGTATAAACTCATCTTAACATATACCTTCCCCGAACTCCCCTCCTACACTAAAAGATGGGATAATGAGTTACGCCTAAATACCCCTGCTAAAACTTGGTCGCTCAGGTTCTCATCTCTGTTACACTCTGCTCACTCAGCTCATGCAAAAGAAACCAACATCAAATTATTGATGAGGTGGTATTTAACGCCAGCCAGAATCAAGTACATACACAAACAATCCTCAGGTTCATGCTGGAGAGGCTGTCACAAAGAAGGCCACCTATCCCACATCTGGTGGGAATGTGAACATATTAAACCATATTGGTCCATTATTTTTTCGAGTATTAATAAAACACTGCACACTCAAATAACACCTGGCCCAGAAATAATAATCTTAAGGCACCCACCGTCAATCACATGCAAAATACGGCAACATTTATTCCATATCATGCTAAATGCAGCTAACCAGCTAATACCAAGAAAATGGAAATCATCTGTAGTGCCCACAATGTCGGAATGGATAGAATTAGTTAATAGAAACCTACTCCTAGAGAGACTATATTACCTCAAACTAGGTCAAATTACACTACACCAGGACATGATGTTCTTGTGGGAATCCTTCAAATTTAGTGATCTAGACACATAAACCCATCTCAGAGATATATACTCATACTCCTAACAATTTGGTCTATGCTTTTTTTTTTCCTCTTTTCCCTCTTTTTCTCTTTCCTCTCTCCTCTTCCTTCCCATCTTTTCTATTTCTTTCTCCAATTGTAACATTGAACAAGTAAATTTGGATTCATGAAATCCATAATAGAACTGCACTAGAAATAAGAGAAAATAATTTTCTGATGTCCCCCCTTAACGGAACATGGAGAGGCTCACATACCATTCTCCTCAACTCAATTACCTTGAGCCTACCATAACATTTGCAAAACTGTGAAAAGACTTTGAACCACGGGACAAAGAAGAAAAGACTCTAATTAATAATATGTGCAACATTTACTGTAACAAAACCCTATTTACCTGTAAGAATTCTGAACTACTCTCTGGTTCTATTGTTTTTTCTTGTTAAAGTTTTACTTCAAACTATAATAAAAATAATATAAATAAAAAAAGAATATTGCATAATTCGAATATTACATTTAAAGAAAGCATCAGAAATACTATTACAAACATATAAATTCGAATTTTTCGAACTCGAATACACGTATTGCATAATTCGAATATTACATTTAAAGAAAAAGCATTAGAAATACTATTACAATCTAAATTTGAATTTTTAGAATTCGAATATTGCATAATTCGAATATTACATTTAAAGAAAAAGCATTAGAAATAATATTACAATCTAAATTCGAATTTCTCGAAAAGAATATTTTGTAAATGTAATCGTAAAATTCGAAACCGAACATTCGAAAATCAAATGTTAGAATGTTATGTAAACATTCTAAATTCGATTAGAAGGAATGTGTTAAAATTTGTGCCGTTTTTCAAATGTTGCAAAACATTCGCCCATCCCTAGGTGTTTACTGTCCCTTTAAGATGAATATTGAAGGAACAAATTACAACTCCCTTAACGTCTCTAAGTCACAATTTAGGACAGTCCTGCAGAACAAATGGGAATGATTCATAATCTTATCTTTTTCTAACAATGGTATCTAACAGGCATACAGAATATATATTAGGAGTGTCCAATGACTATAAAAGTTCATAGATAAAAGTTGTGAGATGTGAGTATGTTATGGTCACATATTAATGCAATGCAACACTAAAAGCGAAACATATTTCTACTCAATTGAAAAATTAAGTAGCTGCTGTGAACGCAACTTGCTGTGTTACATGTGTGTATTCCAGAGCGTGGTGTGTGACAAATAATTGGCACCCACTCTGAGTGCCTGAGTCTCCTGTAACAGAGCTCAATTTGACAACGTAATAGCAGATTACTTATTGAGTCCCTTGTTTGGAAAGCTCTTTAAGATGCAGGAAACTTGCAGCGTTAACACTGTCAAGTCTAATTTAGGAAGA
The DNA here is from genome assembly GCF_027579735.1 of Bombina bombina. Classification (NCBI taxonomy): domain Eukaryota; kingdom Metazoa; phylum Chordata; class Amphibia; order Anura; family Bombinatoridae; genus Bombina; species Bombina bombina. The sequence goes on from NC_069499.1 coordinate 283,007,584, forward strand.
TTGAGATTTTCAGCTGTATCCAATTTAACGTTAGTTGTGTTTGGCTGGCAGGGATATTGCTTCAGTGGAGACAAGTATAGAAAAGAAATGTTTTTTGTGGATTTTGTATTTGAGCTGATGGTTCAGAGCTGTGCCCTCGTGTCCTGACATTTTAATTTCACATGGTTACTGACTGTCTACCTCTAAAAAGCTACCGTCCATATTACTGCAAAATAAGAAACTTTTAACAATGATTTGTGTATCTAAAGGCTAGGAAAATTTTCACCTGTAGTCTCTCGGCTCAATAGCATTTATGTTCCTTCCTTACATAAACCTCGTTCCAGCTGTCATTCTGCACAGTCTGACATTTGAAGGGTTCCTATAAAATTACCTGTATTTGTTCATAGGCTATAACTAACTGTAATATTTAGCTTAGTATTTATGTAGGAGGCAAAATGCTCAGGCAGAAACACCCACAACCGACAATAGAATAGTAATGTAGATTAATTAGTATTCATGCTCCGTTTTAAATAATTAAGATTAATTTGCAAACAGATTAGCCTGGCCGGCAACAAGCCCTGCAGTATGCAATTGTCTGCTTAAAGATGTTAATTAAAAATATTTTCATTAATAATAATAGAAGACTTTGCTACTCCAGACACTTTTTACCTTGCTTCAATCCCCATTCAAATGCCTCTGTGTATATTGCAATGTAGATATATTATGGGCATATAAACCGTGCAATGGTGGCAACAAGAGGCTCCAGGTACTGTGCTAATAGAATGAACAGACTTGTGTCTCATACTATCTGAATATATCCTATTTGGAATTTGAATTATTTGAATGAAAATAGAACATTGCTTTAGTTATGTCTCTATTTAAGACTTTTTTTTTTGTCACTTTTGTTTGACAAGGCACATACGCTTTTTTAAAATATATACTCAGGTCTCAGTGTTTTTTTTTGTTTTGTTTTTTTTTGCCAATGAGATGAGGCTCCATCTGATGCTGATGGAAAAGGACAGGATAACAGCCAATCAAAAGCATCTGTGGTATTTTTTCTGTGCTCAGGACCAGTGAGCAGATACTTAGATACTCTCATTCTAGTTGTGTTATGGAACTGATGCTGTGATGTACGTTTGCTCTAGTAACAATACATTTTCTTCAATATTTTTTTTTAGTTGTTTTGTTTTTTTCTCTATTTATTTTTTAGAAAGCATATTTTTCTGTGTGGAAATGGTGCAGATTGAGGCTTTGAACATCCAAACATCAAAACCAATTCCAGCAAACCATATACAGGGATACTTAAAGGGACATAATACTTATATGCTAAATCACTTGAAAGTGATTCAGTATAACTGTAAAAACTGACAATAAAATATTACCTGAACATCTCTATGTAAATAATAAAAATATTTTACCTTAAAATTTCTTCGTCTCACAATAGTAAGTGCTCAGGGAACAGTTAGTCTTCAGCTACTGTCCAGCTGCAGGTTGAAAAAAAAACTATAACGAATCAGCATCAGCAGTGCTGAGGTCATGTCTTGCTTTACTGTGATCTCATAAAATTTTACTGATTTCATAGTAAACTTCCTTAAACTGAATAAAGAAGTAACATGACTGCCTGCACATGCCAGATGCATGCTCCCTTGCACGTTCTGTGACTAGCATCCTGATTGGCTTCTGAAAATCCCTTCACAATGGGATGTGGCTACTGAGGAAATTTTGAGGTTAAATATCTTCTTTTTTACATAGAGAAGTTCAGATGATATTTTCTAGTCAGCTTTTTATAGCTATGCTGCGTCACTTTCAAATGCTTTAACATTTGGGTATCATGTCCCTATAAAATATAACACATTTAATTTATTTTAAAATGGAAGAACAGTCCATTATAAGCCAACAGAAAGGGCAACACAAGACCTAAGACGAAACATGATATGACATAGGGTTGTAGGTCATTTGTTACACTGCCCTTATATGTGTCCTATTTTTCTCCATAACGTTCAAAATGTTTCATTCATTAGGGATAATATGCATTATAAGCCCAAATATTGGTAAAATATACTGTTACACACACATGCACTTGTCTCAGTTACTCCTATTAACTCACAAAAACATGCATTAATGTCTTTTAACTTGAATAAAATGAATGAGTCAATAATATTTTTTCCTTCTTCAGACAAAAAAAGGACAAGTAAGAAATACATTTTATATGTAGCCATTCACTTTAGCACTAACCTACAAAGCCTTCTTGCATTACTAATAACACAACTGCTATATTAGATAATAAGCAACTTATTGAGTTGACATAAAAATCTATACTTCAACAGCATTATCATTATTATTATGTTTATTTTTAATGTGCCAACAGATTCCTCTGTGCTATACAATGGGAACAATTGCCTGAGGAAACGGTGTGTTATGCAGAGAAACGCGTTGCATGTTTAGGGGGATATTAGAATACCCCTATTCCACTCTTTTGTATTTTTGTTTTTAATTAGTTTTTTTATAAATACTATATTTTTTATGAAAAACAATTTTGAGTGGATATACCTTACCTACCCGTGTTCATCGTTACCATATGTGAGCTTAATCATTCAAATATCTTTGCACTTGAATACTGCTTATTGGGAGATCTTTCCTTGGGGTGAGCTGACACACCTTCCCCCAATCTGTCAGCCTGCTTCTACCAGCACATTGGTGTGATCGGTCAAGATGTGAGTACCCATTTGGCATTTTGCAAAGTAGATACAACTGTACTCTGAGTGATCTGCACATATAGTGCTTTTTTTGTCTATGCTTTATCCCTTTACTGCAGCATACGGGAAATTCTAGTTGTGGGTGAGCTGTTACACCTGTTAAATCTACAGCCTGCACCTACCAGCACATTGGTGTGCTCCATGAATATGTGAGTACCCACTTGGCTCTTACTACATTGTGTTTTCACACACACTTGATGATATTACACATGAGGCGCCCCTCTGTTCTTTCTTATTCTCTACAATGGCAACAAGACAGGTAAGGGGGACTGGGACTGAATGAATAAAGGGTCCTGCTCTTTAGGGAGCATTAATTGAATCACAGCAATTACCCAGAAGAATTATGTGACATTGGGTTAAGACACTAAGATTCAATGAGCACTGACAGTACTTTTCATTGCATGGACTGTAATAGTCCTGCAATGTTCTTTAATAAAGGCCCTACGTCCTTGTATGGACTATTCTAATTCACTGTTACACACTTCATAGTCATCAAACATGATGTTTTAAATCTGTTAATTGTACAACAATTACAATAACACAAGTGAGCTCTTGTTTGGAGAATTTACTTTAGACCCTTAAAGTTTTGCTTTACTATTCTGAGATTATTCTGATGCATTGTTGTGTATTGTGGGTGTGAGGTGCCATTAGTGCCCTACCTTTAGGAACCTATTATGGGCCAGATTCCGAGTGGAGCGCTATCTTTCGCACAAGCGATATAGGGGTTTCACGTTTGTTTGCACGCAAATTAAACTGTGCCCGTATTACAAGTTGAAAGTAAATGTGAAAGCGTGAGCGCAATTGCAAGTTACGATAGACTGATTACCACAACCTCGGAGCTCTGGTTAACTGTTTTGCAAAATAAAAAAGTGTCACAAAACACATCAAAAATACATTACAAGGTAAAGTTATACTCATAGTAACACTATATAATAAAAATTATTTAAAAACAAATATTGCACACAAAAGTTATAAAGGCTCAAATATATGAGAACTTGTGTTAGAAAAAAAAGGCAGGCAAACGGCTTTAACATTGAGATACATACAAATACATCTCTAAAGATGGATATGTATGTGTGCGTGTGTGTGTATATATTTATATATATATATCTTTATATGTGTGTACATATGTATTTATATGTGTATATATGTATTTACAGACATATATGTAAATGGAACATATGTTATGTGAAGAACATTGGAATGTGAAATATTCATATTTTCATATCGGGTTAGCGCACATGAGAATGTGCATTTGGGTTAGCGCGTGAGTGGTTTATTTTTTCACCTTTTTTTCTATTGATTTAATTGGGGGAATACGTAAATGTGCTTGTGCGATATTCTAAGTTCAGCTTTTTGCACACATTGGGTTAGTGTGCCAGTGATAACTTTTTACTTTCAACTCGTAATACGAGAGTAAACTGATGCGCGCAAAAAATTTACTTCTAGCACAGTTAGAGCAGGTGAAATCACTAAATAGCGCTCCACTCATTGCAAAATCAGAACAGTTACAACAGTCAAACTTGCTTATAAGGTAACAAAACAAATTTAAAAAATAGAGGGAAAAGGAAGAATTAATAAGAAAACCGAAAAAAGATAAGAGCATAATCCATAAAAGAGAGTATGGCATTCCGCGGATAATAAGATATATCACCACAACGTTTAGCCCTGGATGTTAGGATAGGCATAATATAAATGTGCTGGTTTGCAGATTTAAAGAGACATGATACTTACAGTTCCATCTGAAAGAGAATGTTTCATAATGTATTTAAGGCAAGAGTACAAGTGAGGCACAAACGTTTTTGCGCAAGCGACATCGTGTTTTTGCGAGCAGTTTTAATTGCGCTGATATTACAAGTTACGATTCAATCCTTACTGCGATCTCAGGACTGTACTTAATTGTTTTCCAAAACTAAAAAAATGCACTAGACACATCAAAAATCAAAGTACAGTTATACTCATAATAACACCATCTAATACAAATTATTTAAAGAAAAATATTGCACTAAAAAGTTATAAGGGCTCAAAGATATGAGTTCTAGGGTGTTAGAAAAAAAAAAGCCGCCAAAGTACTTTAACATAGCGATACATACAGATACATTGCTTAAGATGTATTTATATGTATATAGATATGTTTAACTATGTATTTACTGTACATATTTCACATTCCAATGTTCTGCACATCGCACAATATGTTCTGTATACAGGTGGCCCTCGGTTTACAACGGTTCAATTTGCGCTGTTTCAGAATAACAACGTTTTTTTCAGTCATGTGACTGCTATTGAGAAGCAGTGCATTGATTAAAATAGCCAGTAGGTGGAGCTGTCCGCTTGTGTTGCAGCAAAGATATGCAAGCCAAGCTAAAGTTAATCAGTATAACTAGACCTGAGCTATCGAGCAGCTTTCATAGGAACAATATCTTCCTGTCTATAAATCAGTCCAGATTGGAATGCATAGAAAGAATTGTTTGCACAAAAATGCAAGTAAAGTCTGTGTTTTGATTATTTTATTAGGTTTATAATGCTGTTTAGCAAATGGTTTTGTTCATTTAACTTAGTTTAATTATATATTCTGTGTTGTGTGATTATTTTATTAGGTTTATAATACTGTTTAGCATTTAAAGTCTTCATTTCAAAGCTTTAAAAATAATGTATTAGGTGTTACTTATGACAACTTTGAGAGGGGCCTGGAACCTATTTCCCTCACTTCCCATTGACTTACATTATAAACTGTGTTTCAATTTACAATGGTTTCGATTTACAACCATTCCTTCTGGAACCAAACCCTGGCGTAAACTGAGGGCTACCTGTGTATATAAATAGATATTCATCTATATATGTATATATCTATACTATATATAATCATCTATATATATATATATATATATATATATATATATATATATATATATATATATATATATATATATATATATATATAGGTATAAATACATATCAGATATATTTAGAAATATTTATTTATGAATTAATAGAACATATTCCGTTATGTTAAGAACATTGGAATATGAAATATTCATATTTTAATTTTGGGTTAGCACGATTGCGAAAATACTATAGTGTTTGCGTGAGATATTGGGTGTTTTTTCCACTTTTTTCTCCATTGACTTCTATGGAGGAATGCAAAAAACGCAATTTGCGATTTTTGAATTTCGACTTTAAGCTCAATTTGGATTACCGCTGCAGAAAAAAAACAGTTTACTTTCTACTTGTAATACCAGAGCAACCCAGCTAGTGCAAAAATGAAAATCCTAGCATAGTTTTCACTGTAGCAAAAACGCAAAATACTGCTCCACTTGTGATCTCCAAATACTGCTCCAAATGTGATTTTTTTTTTTAAATAAATATTCCAATGCTGAATAAACCCACTTTTTATGGCTAAGTTGTCCCAATTATCTATTAAATCCCATGATAAGTTTTTACCCAATCATGCATGTTAATTTCACTTTAACTTTAAACACCTTTTACTTAACTTTCGTTCTAAAATATTTTCAAAAATATGCTCCTTCTTATACAAAATATAAAATAAAAGAACATGCCCCTTTAACATAAGACGTCATACAATTTCTTTAAGGGAAATAGGTCATGAGAAAGGTCCTGTTTTGGGCCCTCATTTTAACACTTTGTTTCAGAGCTTCCCTTGTACTGTAGGTTAGAAGGCATGGCTGCTACAACTTCCCCTGCTGCATTGTTACATGTTGTTCTGAGGTAGGTGACTTTGTACCTAAAAAATTTTTTAGTGAAGAATTTTTCAATATCCACTTACGTTTTTTGGATTATTTGCTGGTTAAAGGGAAAAAAACTAAATTTATGCTTACCTGATAAATTTCTTTCTTTCCTTCCGGGCATGGAGGGTCCACAACTTCATTCCAATTACTAGTGGGATATTTAACTGCTGGCCAGCAAAATGGAAAAAGAAGAAACACAAGGGTATAGAGGTGCCTGAGGTTTATTTAAAATAACTGCCGAATTATAAATAAAAAGAGAGCGGGGTCGTGGACTCTACATGCCCATAAATAAATAAATTTATCAGGTAAGCATAAATTTTGTTTTCTTTTCTATGGCATGAAGAGTCCACGACTTCATTCCAATTACTAGTGGGAACCAATACCCAAGCTAGAGGACACAGAATGAAAAGGGAGGGAGACCAAGGCAGGATGACCTAAACCAAAGGTACCACCGCTTGAAGAACCTTTCTCCCAAAATAGGCCTCAGCCGAGGCAAAAGTATCACATTTGACATTTGTAGAATTTGGAAAAAGTATGCAAAGAGGGCCATGTTGCCGCCTTGCAAATATGTTCTCCAGAAGCTCATTTTTGAAAGCCCAAGATGAGGAGACAGCCCTAGTGGAATCAGCGGTAATTCTCTCAGGAGGTTGCTGCCCAGCTGTCTCATAAGCAAAGCAAATCATACTTCTTAACCAGAGGGAAAGAGTATTAGAAGTGGCCTTCTGACCCTTACGCTTTCCAGAGAAAACAACAAACAGGGCAGACGATTGCCGAAAATCTTTAGTAGCTTGTAGGTAAAATTTTAGAGCACGCACAACATCCAGGTTATGCAAAAGACGTTCCTTATGAGAAGGATTAGGACAAAAAGACAACAACAATTTCCTGATTAATGTTTCGATCCGACACCACCTTAGGGAGAAACCCCAATTTAGTACAAAGGACTGCCTTATCTGCATGAAAAATAAGGTACAGTGAATCAAACTGCAGAGCTGAAAGCTCAGAAACTCTGCAAGCGGAAGAAATAGCAAGGACAAACAAAACCTTCCAAGATAACGATTTTATATCAACAACATGCATCGGTTTAAACGGAGCCTACTACAAAACTTTAAGAACTAGGTTAAGGCTCCAAGGAGCTACAGGTTTAAACACAGGCCTGATTCTGACCAGGGCATGAACAAAAACTTGAACATCTGGTTAATCTGCCAGATGTTTGTGCAAAAGAAGAAACCCTTAGATTCGCACCAAAAAAGTTATTTACACCATACTTTATGGTAAATCCTTTGCATAGTGCATAGTATCAATGACCGCTTCAGAAAAAGCACCTCTAGACAGGACTAGGTGTTCAATCTCCAAGCAGTCAACTTCAGAGAATCTAGATTTGAATGGAATGGATTCTGAATTGGAAGGTCCTTCCTCAGAGGTAACCTCCAAGGTGGAAGAGATGACATCTTCACCAGATCCGTGAACCAGATCCTGCGAGGCCAGACAGGAGCTATTAGAGTCACAGACACTCTCTCCTGTTTGATACGAGCAATGACTCGTGGAAGGAAAGAAAACAGAGGAAACAGGTATGCTAGACCGAAATTACAAGGAACCGCCAGAGCATCTATCAGAGAGGCCTGAGGATCTTTTGAACTTGATCCGTACTTTGGAAGTTTGGTGTTTTGACGAGACGCCATCAGATCCAACTCCGGAACCCCCCACCTGAGGGTTATCCTTGAGAACAGTTCCAGATGGAGAGCCCACTCTCTGGGATGAAAAGTCTGTCTGGCTCAGAAAATCTGCCTCACAATTGTCCACTCCTGGAATGTTGAGAGACAATCCTGTTAGAACAGAAGGAAGAGGTGCCACATAGGATAGTATTGTCTGCACAGAGGACAAACAGAACACAGAGAGAAACCCCCCTAAGGATGGCTACTCACATAAGCGGTGGCACAACTGGAGTGCCTAGCAGGGCAGTACGGGACCAACAGAGTCGCCCGATAGACTCGAGGTGAGGCTCAGAAGGTCAGACATCAGGTCACGTGGTTAGGGAGACCAGCAACGGATGCTCACGATGGAAAGCCAGTCACCAATGGTCTGAAGGATGGTGTGGAAAGGGAGGCGTCACAATAGAGCCATATAGGTCGATATGTATAGACCAAAAAAAAATCATATATAACGATGAAAGCAGCAGAGCAAGATTAGACCAATCACCTCCATGCATTAAATCACTGATGGACAAATAGCAGACTGGAGAGAAAGGCAAGAAGCAAGAAGTTTGGATCTTCTGATAGGGAATCTATGATTGTCGCTAGGAAAAATACTCTTGTAGCTGGAACTAGAGAACTATTTTCCAGATTCACTTTCCACCCGTGGGAAAGTAGAAAAGACAACAACAAGGCATAGCAGGTACAGCACCACAGAAGACTCTGCAGATTTCCTAGTGCTCCAGAGGGTCGGGGCTCCACTCCGGAGCTTGTGTTTGTCTACTGGCCGCAGAGTCCTGTTGAGGAGAGTTTCAGGGAGCCGGCTTTAACCAGTTGCTTAGCGGGGATCTGCGGTAACACCTTAGCGACTGAGGCTACAGAAGCAGTGGTGAACAGCTGTCAGGATAAATAGCAGTACCTTCCTGGACAGGATTTCCCCTGCTTTTCATTGAACGGTCATCTGCTAAGATCCACAGGAGCGCTTACACTGAGGACGACTTGGGGAAAAGGAATTGCCACCACGTGGCCCAAGTAAGTGTACAGTCCCTGCCATTAGTACACGCAGTGTTGAGAGGGCCCACGCATACCCTGTAGATTCTGCCCCAGACTGGTTTGCCAGTTTACCTCTGCTTCAATAAAGGTGCATAATCACGGCTTAATAAGGGCTTCTGCTGTTCCCTGATTTATACTAACAGGGCCGATATAAACACATCAGACAGATCAGATAGACTTGCGCAGCTCCTTTTGTACCATACTACCCTGCTGGGGTTTATCCATCTATTGGTTTAGCTGCTGTATTTCACTGTGCCACTCACTTTATTTCAACATAGGGCCTGGAGCAAGGAACTGTATTCACCCAGGGTCAGCCACTTAGAGGACAATTACTGTTGAATTTACCAGGCACCTATAACCAGCCAAGTCCTTTGCTCTCACTAATCTGCAAGTGCCCAGGCTTATGCAATAGAGCCTGCTGAAGCTATATATTCACTCCACCCAAGGGGCTATTGCGGACCACCTCACTGTCTTCAGATAGCGCATCCTTGCAGTACGCCCTGAGCACTTATAGGGGGCTGTAACAGGACAGATGTGAAAGATACACTGATACTCCATAAAAATCCCTGGGAGACCTGTGCAGATCCATATTAGTTTCATTATACTTGTGTGGTTAAGTTAAGATAACCTGCAAGTTGCTCCTTACCACTGAGTTTTAGCCCTTAGGGGAAATCATGTGGGATATTTTGACTTACGACTGGCTATGATCATGAAAACTTGCTAAATACACCCCTTAATTTGAGGACATCTACATACAGCAGTAATTTTTTGCAAGACCTGAAGTGGTATCTGACCTAACTGCTGAGATCCCTGTATGCTCTGCAGGCCTTAAACATACACTGTCCTTATTTCAAGTATTTTTAATTAGCCAAGTCATGGCGGGTTAACAGGCCTAGGCCCTTCTCCCTGCCGGTGTGATCTAACTGTGATCATCATTGAGTGTTCTCATTAATACTCACGGGTATTCCTAAACAGTCTGTGGATTCCTGAATACTGCTCAAAGCTACAAAATGTCACAACAAGCAAAAAGAAAACAGAAATCAAACCAACTTTCAAAACATACGGTCAGGGATCATTTCCCGCCTATCAGAGATTCTCATCCTGCTTTTTCAGATGATGAACGTTCAATTTCCCCTGTCCCATCAGAAGAGAGGCCCTCCTCAAGATATTCTCCACCTTGGCGCTCACAGAGTGACATACTCACAGTAGAGTCTATGAAGCACTTGTTAGACAGGCAAAGTCAGTCCTTTGATAAAAGATTTGATAAACTGGAGAAGTCTTTCAATGAACTACGCAAGGATATTAATAGTGTCAATGAACGCACAGATATCATTGAAAGAAAACAAGAGGACCTTCTGGTGGACCACACCAATTGGGTGAGCTACACACAAAATGTATCTGACCAAGTATCCTCACTGGAAGCAAAACTAGCAGACCTCGAGGACCGCTCCCGGCGGAATAATGTGAGGATTAGAGGTATCCCCGAATCTGTTGGTCCCCAGGACCTGGAAAAATACGCTCAGCCCTTGTTCCAAGCTATTTTGGGGTCCCTGGGAAGAGAGGATGCTAGAATTGACCGCATTCACAGAGTGGCTAGGCCTAAGAATCTCCCCATGGATAAACCTCGGGACACAATTGCTCGACTACATTATTACACCTATAAAGACAAGATCCTGCGAGCGACTGTGAGGCAACCTCACCTTTCAGATCAATTTAAAGATGTGTCACTTTACCCGGATCTATCATCACATACACTCCAGCAGAGGAGATCTTTCCAGGAAATCACTAAAGTGCTGAGACTTCATCAGATCCGCTACCGGTGGGGTTTTCCTACCAGACTAATAATTACCAAAGATGGAACACAACATACTGCTCTTTCTCCTAGACAAGCACAGGACTTGCTGAGGGGATGGAATCTACCGATGGGGGATGAAGAGGAACCAAACGGCCCCCACGCCTAGGTACCCCTTTGAGTGCCGGAGCCCAAGATTGGAACCCTGTGAGACAAGATCCTGCTCGCTGACATTGCTCTCTCGACTCCTTTGATCCAGGATTCTCCTGAAGGCACCCAATGTGGGTTCCTATGTGACTACTAAGCTGGTTTCTCCTTACTCACCAGTGGTTATATTCTTATACCGGTTCCTCCCCAGTTGAAGGATGGTAACGTATAACAGAGACATTTGTTTTGTTATCTACTGTGGACTCATGTTGATGTTTTTGTATTTACCTTGTTTTGTTCAATGTATGCGCTTTTAATGCCACAATTTTCTGATATTTACTTTAATTTTAATCCATTTAACTCAATCTACTATAATTTAAACATTTAGGAATTTCTTCCATTGGCCAGTATGTTCTAGCCAGTTGACTGGATAGCATGTTTCCCTCCTAATGTCACACACCCCTAGCATAACTATCGTATTGACCCAGGACATAGTGGAAGTAATGAGCTTTAAGATTTTTGCCATTACCCCATAAACAGTATTGGGTCTCATAGTTACCCCACTATTAGGCCACTTCTCATACCACGCAGGCGGTACACCTTAGCTATATTGAGACTCATATTTCTTCCCCGATAGTACTAGTGGTTTTACGGAGATGGTTTTAGTGCTAGTTTTAATACCAAATCCTCTAATCTATTTGCCCTACTAATCACATATTGGTCAAGAAATGTAGATTTTGAAGCTAAACAATCACTCCTCTCTGGCCTGTACTGTTTCCCATAAGTCTCCTAGCCTATTACATTATTTACTATGACTGACTTTATGGTGACAGGTGCTATCCCCACTTTTTGGTCTATAGCCGAGGGTACATGACCTGAAGACAGTTACTTATGCACTATAACCCCGGATAACTATCATCTAAGTCTTCAATTACCAGACAATACTGTGCCTCACACCTGACTACAACATGATGCTTTGCTTACTCATACATGTCAGTATTAAACTTGCCTTGTCCATGTTTGAAATATGTGTTAAAGGTTTGTTCACTGTATTACTGCACTGGTTAATGTGGGTCATAGTTTGCCAGTTATTTAAATATTTATTGCGCAATAGACCACTATCAATAGTCTGCCACACTACCTACAATGACTGACTTTATGATGACAGGTGCTATTTTTATTTTTTAGTTCTAGACGAGAGTGCGCGACCTGCGCAAGTTATTTACCTATGCAATGTAATTTTTGTTAGCTATCATTTGGATCTTTAATTACCAGATTGTTATGTGCCCACACCTGACTACAACAAGATACCTTACTCTCTCATATATTTTGGTATTAATTTTACCTTAGCTACATCTGAAATTTATTTTAAAAGACTGTCTATTGTATTACTGCATTGATTGCTGTTGATCACAGTTTGTCAGTTATTTAAAAGTTTATTTTTCTTGCACTGCCTTCAACTTGTCCCCTTCCTCTCCGACTCCCCACTTATTTTTGTGTGGTGAGGGATACCTTGTTATCCTCCGCATCATATTTTTGTTTGGCAGAGTTACGTAGTCTCTGCCCAGTCCGAAGAGATATCCTACTGTTCTACATTCCCCCCCCTTTTTTTTTTTCTCTCTCCTCCTCTCACCCCCATTTCCTCCCCGTCTTACCTTTTTCTTCCCTGCCCCTTCCCCCACTCTTATCCTTGAATGAAAATTTGCACACTTAATGTGAGGGGACTTAATTCCCCCACTAAACGAAGTCTACTTCTCTGATTCCTAACTACACATCAGCTAGGGGTGGTGTTTCTTCAGGAAACCCATTGGGTTGAGGCTAGGGCAGCCATGTTTAAAACTAGGGATTACCCCATATGTATATCATCCACTTTCCACAAAAAGGCTAGGGGCGTTTCGGTGTTAATAAGCAGACACCTCTCATATGACCCTATCCATGTAGATGTTGACCCAGCAGGACTTTTTGTCATTGTTATTGCTCGTATAAACATTGTTCTATGCACCTTAGTGGCATTATATTCCCCTAATGTTAATCAAACAAGTTTCCTTAGGAAACTCTTAAATAAGATGGATAGGCTCAAACAAGGTCATGTATTTATTGGAGGGGATTGTAACCTGGTTTGGGACCGTAATAGAGATAGAAAATCATGAAGCAGAAATCTCCCTTCTCAGGGAGAGGAGCATTATTCAAAACACTTTAGAAACTTAATATCCCAATACACTTTGCAGGATGTTTGGAGAGCCCTGCATCCCGATGACACTGATTACACTTACTATTCGGCCACCTCCCAGTCCTTCTCGAGACTAGACTATTTTTTTTGCTATTCCTGGTCTGTGGAAGAGGTGAAGGTAGCAATGATTATGCCCTGTGTCTGGTCCGATCACGACGCGGTTATCCTGGAGGTTGCCCTCTCGCGTTCAGGCGGTGCTTCACGCTCCTGGAAGTTGCCTGATTATTTACTCTCTGACGCCCATATTCCCACTTGGGCGAGGGAAATAGAGGATTTTTTACGCATAAATGACGTAGATAATGTCTCTGCCCTGACCCTGTGGGCTGCGTTCAAAGCCTATATGAGGGGCTTATTTATTCGACAGGTTGGTCAGTATAGAAGATCTGGGGGGGCTTCCCTAGCCCAACTATATTGTGACTATACTAATTTAAGAAATCACCTGAAGAAGGGACGACCGAGTGCTCTAGTTAAGAGGCTACAAATGGTTAAAAAACAAATAGAACAGCTTGAATAGGAAAAGGTACAAAGAAACCTCTCCCTACTAAAGCAGAAATACTATCATAAAGGAGATAAGGCCGATAGTCTGCTAGCACGTAAACTCAGGCAGCGGTCCCTTTTAAATAAGATAGCATACATAAGGAAGGGTAAGCACAGAGTTTACTCTCCGAATGACATAGGTGAAACATTTGTTGAATATTATAGTCAACTATATCAGATCTCAGACCATGACCACTCCCGATACGCCTCTAAAACCGAAATTATTAATTTTTTAGCCAATCTGCATTTGCCACATGTTCCTGATAACCATATAGACTCCCTCTCTGCGACTATCTCCATTGAGGAGGTTAGCTCTACCATTAAAGGCCTTAAGCTTCACAAAGCCCCAGGCCCGGATGGATATGGAGCCCTCTTCTACAAGAAGTTTGTCACTGTCCTTGCCCCTCTCCTGACTAGGATCTTTAATGCAGCTGCGGACTCGGGAAGATTCCCTAAGGAATTTCTTGAGGCTTCTATTGTTACGATCCCTAAACCAGGAAAAGACCCTACCCTTTGTGAAAGCTACCGCCCAATCTCCCTTATAAATGGGGACGTGAAAATATATGCTAAAATATTAGCGACAAGGCTTAATCGAGTCCTCTCATGCCTGATTCACCCGGATCAGGTGGGGTTTACTCCTGGATGCCAGGGCTCGGATAACACCAGGAGACTTCTGAATATTTTTTCTAAAGCGGCATCACTTGGGATCCCATTGGTAGCCTTATCAATAGATGCAGAGAAAGCATTTGATAGGGTCTGATGGGATTACATGACGGAATTGCTCCAGGCTTTCCATTTCCCTAGCAAATTTATCGTTGCTGTTTCATCACTATACTTGGACCCCACAGTGAGGGTGTGTGGACTGGGGTTTGTCTCCAGACCATTTAACATAAAAAACGGAGCTAGGCAGGGGTGCCCCTTGTCGCCTTTGCTATTCACATTGGTTATTGAGCCCTTGGCGTGTAGGCTTAGGATGTCACCGACTATACAAGGTCTTATACTCTATGACACCCCCCATTCATTGGCGCTTTTTGCCAATGACCTCAAGGTGTTCCTCTCAGAGCCAGAAGATTCCCTCCCGGAGTTGTTTAAGCCCTTAGCGGAGTTTACAGCCGTGTCCTATTATAAACTAAATTACGCAAAGACTGAGGCATATGCTCTGGGCCTCCATGCTGATAGATTGCAGATTTTGAGGGAGCGATATCCTTTTAAGTGGTCTACGGACAGTTTGACACACTTGGGTGTGGAGCTGTCTCATGATCCTAAGATAATTATTAAGAAAAATTATGAACCTCTCCTTCAAGACTTTAGAAAGATAACTACAAAATGGTCCGGGTTAGAAGTGTCTTGGACGGGTAGAGTTATGGCCTTGAAAATGATGTTGCTCCCCAGATTAACATATCTCTTTCGCTGCTTACCGGTGGCAGTACCTGCCTACCTCATTAACCATTTCCAGTCAGTTTTCACCAAGTACATATGGAAATGTCGCCCTCCCAGAATCTCTCTACTCCAATTACAGAAGCCAAGAGAATGTGGCGGTATTTCAGTACCTAATGTGGCCCACTACTATAAGGGGGCCATGTTAACACATATTGCTGCATGGGGAGTCCGAACTGATACTTCAAGGTGGTACCAGATTGAACAAGCTAAGTTACCTGCTGGGGTGGATCTGGTTTATCTGATCTGGATTCCTGATCATGCCAATGTCCATAAGGGAATCTACAGTACCATTATAAAAACGTGTCTGAGATGTTGGAGAGAGTTTCGCTCACACAAATCGATAGCCCTCCACCCATCTCCTATTCACTCACTGAAGGCCATACTACAATGCCTCCCGGATTCAAGTCCCCAAACGTTGGGAAACCCTAGAGATTGAACAGGTTTCTGACCTTTATAGGGGTGATAGTCTTATGTTACCACCGGAACATTTTCCAACTGAGGACTTTCCTAAGGACTTACAATTTGAACATCTTAGACTTACCTCACTACTTCTATCAATTAAGGGCTCACTGTCCTTTCACTACAAACTCCTTCTTGATTCCCCCCAATTTGTTAAACCGGGTGCCGTGAATGACTGGGAGAGGGACCTGGGGGTGGTGCATCGGGATGTGGTTTGGCAATGAGCTCTTCGAGACATGAAGCTAGCAGCTCGCTGCTCAAACCTTTTTGAATTATATATTAAACTGCTACTGCGCTGGCACTGGGTCCAGACTAGGTTACACAGGGTATTTCCCCTTAGATCTGCAGACTGCTGGAGGGGGTGTGGGCAGATAGGTACTCACCTCCATATTTGGTGGAGTTGCCCTAAATTGAGTGCCTTTTGGGCTTCAGTCGCGGACATACTACTCCACTTACACTTAGTACAACAACTAACTGGAGAAACTGCGCTCTTTCACCTAGGGCTCCACACACTTCAGAAACCTCTTAGAACCCTAGCTGTCATCATCCTCCTAGCCGCAAAATTAGCTATAGCTAGGCAATGGGCTAGAGACTCCCCTCTGTCTCTAGCTCTGGTTGTAGATATCTTAGCTTACTTGCAGAAAATGGAGGAATACTTATTGAGAGCTGAAGGATGCTCTGATTTCTACTATACGGTCTGGTGCCTGTGGGATGAGTTCCAGAGAAATAACCCACAATATGGCAGTAGACACTGAACGCTCACAGTATACTTATACACCCTGGTTTAAGCAGGAGACTCTCTAACAAAAGACATCTACCTCCACCTCTAGCGCCCCTTACCGCCTCTTTTCCCTTCACCCCTCCATTTCCCCCCTTTTTTTTTTTTTTTTTTCTTCCCGACATTTGATAGCTCATGAAGATGCTCTTCGGACCTTACACTAGGTAAATGTTCTCCTATTTATGTACTACCCATCTAAATGTTTAGAAACTCTAAACAAAATACTACCGCATGTTCAAGAACGTTCACCCTGTGATTTTATTGTATTTGGTTAAAATTGTTTATTATCTAATTGTTCATCAGTTTACATAAAGTGCCCTTAACTCTTACATAAAGACCTTGATCCCTTGACTGGATCTGCTGTATATGGAGCTCACTGTGTTCTTTTAAAAAAAAAAAAAACTATAATGAGGTGCTTAAGTTTGTCCTGTCATATTGGACGGTAATGTGAAGTTGCAGGATTATTTTTTCCTTTTTGTGTTAACCTTTTTGATACTGATAACAAACTGTTTATTGTCTGATGTGTCTATCTTTTGAACCCATTTTTCACTTCAATAAAAAAAAAATATTTTTTTAAAAAAAAGACAAAAACAACATGTATTTAGATTTTGCTAAATATATATAATTTGTTCAAAAGATGACACCTGAACCAAGATGTTGTCTAGATAAGGCACCACAGCAATTTCCTGGGATCTGATCACTGTCATTAGAGCCCCCAGACCCTTTGTGAATATTCTAGGAGCTGTGGAAAGACCAAACGGAAGTGCAACAAACTGGAAATGCTTGTCCAGAAAGGCAAACCTTAGAAACTGGTGATGATCCCTGTGAATGGAAACGTGTAAATACTCATCCTTCAGGTCTATGGTCATCATGAACTGACCTTCCTGAACCAATGGAAGAATGGAACTAATAGTTTCCATCTTGAAGGACGGAACCCTGAGGAATATGTTGAGGCACTTTAAGTATAGGATGGGACGGAAGTTCCCTCCTTTTTGGGATCCATAAATAGATTTGAATAGAATCCTTGACCTTGTTCCTCTAGTGGAACTGGAACAATAACTCCCAGGGATGATAGGTCCTCTTCACAATTTAAGAAGGCCTCCCTCTTTACCTGGTTTGTAGATGATCTTGAAAGGAGAAACCTGCCTCTTGGAGGGCAAGACTTGAATCATATTTTGTAACCCTGGGATACTATGTCCAGAGCCCATGGATCGTAGTCTCCTCTGATATCAGATCAGACAAGGAGTCACACTAATAAGATGCTGCACCCGCAACTTTAGAAATACTTGCCGAAGGTTTCCACTGTAATCCTTGATGGATGTACATCTTTTTTAAGTAAGTGTCTAGCTTCTTAGCCATAGGATCCTTAAAGGAACAACTATCCTCTATAGGAATGGTAGTTCTTTTAGACAAAGTAGAGATAGCTCCCTCTACTTTATGCACAGTGCGCCATGAGTCACGAATGGAGTCAGCAACAGGAAACATCTTTTTAAAAACAGGAGAAGGGGACAAAGGAACCCCTGGCTTATCCCATTCCTGAGCTATAATTTCAGACATCTTGTGTGGACCAGGAGAAACATCCACAGAAGAGGGATAATCATAAACTCTATTAAGTTTAGAAGATTTTTTAGGGTTGACAGCAACTGAAGGTTTAGAGTCGTCCAAAGTAGTTAGAACCTCCTTCAGTAGCAACCAGAGATGTTCAAGCTTAAATCTGAAATTAACTTTTTCAGATTCTGAACAGTTTCCCCCCATTGTGTCAGAGTCTGAGATCTCACCTTCAGAAGTGTCAGGGTGCCAGGAATCAGACTGAGACGAGAAGTGCAAAAATAATCACACCTTTATTAATAGCAAAAAATAATAAAAAGCCCACAAGTCAAATAACAAACCAGGAGTCAAAACCAGAGCTGGTAGTCAGACGAGCCGAGTAAGGAGTCAAAGCGAATAGTCAGATGAGCCGAGTCAGGAGCTAAAGCGAGTAGTCAGATGAGCTGGAATCAGGAACAAGCCAGGGATCAGGAACCAGGAGGGACGTCAGACAGCCAGGTAATACACAGGAACTCTCACAAACAGGTCTGAGACAACGCAAAGGCAAATCATACTGAACAGAGGCCCTTTAAATAATGTGATGACATCACAATTCTGAGACTGCAACCTGTCTCACATGGATGATGTACACCAGTCTGGCCATAAAAGGGCATGCAGGAAATGAGCAGCATCACACACTATGCACCAGAGTCAGCAAGAGAGGTGAGTAAAATGGCTGCCAGCAGCACATGGCAAACAAAGCAGGGAAAAAGCCCTGACAAGAAGCTACTGAAGTATATGAAGATCTCCTCCTCAATGAAAGTAACCGTTATGTCACTTTAAGAAAGGAGAGTAAACGTTATGTCACTTTAGGAGAGGAGTCTTAAAAGTATTATCGGTTATTTAAATAAAAGTCCCTCACACCTCTATACCTCAGCAAGCAGAGGAGTCTTACCACACCGGGACAGGAGTTGATATAGGAATTGCAGGGAGACTCTTGCATGCAGATCCACTGTCAGAATGTCTGTCAGAGCTGTGAGCCGGATCGAAAAACTCAAGCAGAGATAGCAAAGCGATCACTATCCTCTATGCAATTTAAGAAACACACGCACTGCCCTTACACTCCGCTCTATAATGAGAGAAACGGAAGAGCGGAGGTCACAGAATCGGACCTCAGAAAAGAAACTGCACCACTAAAAAGCATGCGTTTCTGTCTGACCGGTAAAAACTAAAGTCTCTGCTATAATTAACCCCATTCTTTCACTCCACTCTATTTGACCATTTAGGGATGCAGAAATAAATATAGTATAATGCTCATAGACCCTAAAAAACCTTCAGCCAGTCTCTCAATATAAAAGGGGAAAAATTAACCCTTTAAATACTTCACATACATCAGTGCCAAACTGCCCATGTTAACCCCTAAAGGTCATATACATGTCCCAGATGGTGATCCACCAGAGGAATTAACCTCCAAAGTGCTGTCCTTCAGTACCTAGAAGGAAAAAGGCACTTACCTGTGGATCAACCTGCAGGGCAGGAACAGCTTCTTAGGTGTGATAGACGCTCCACTCTCTATCAGGGACGTAAAGAAAAAGAAAGAGCAGAGTAACCAACCCTGGCTTTCTATAAAAGGGTAGCAATAATGTTAGAAATGAAGCAACAACAACCTTGCCACTTTCTAACTGCTAATAGCCACCATTACTCTTACTAAAGAGATTGACATGGTCACAGCTTAGCCCCAATCCTTGCTTGCAGGGAAAAGTACCCATAAAAGGATTAAATATCTTCAGACACCATCTTCGCACATCCTCCATTGACAGAGGCAAAGAGAATGACTGGAGATTATAGGTAAGGGAAGTTACACTTAACAGCTTTGGTGGGTGCTCTTTGCCTCCTGCTGGCCAGGAGTTGAATATCCCTCTAGTAATTTGAATGAAGTTGTGCATTAAATATTAAACTTAAATGGACAGTCAAGTCTACAATAAACTTTCATGATTCAGATAGGGCATGTAATTGTAATGATAGAAAAAAGAGGATCCTCAGTCCTCAAGAGGTGCGCTGGTGTATGGTTGATAGTCTTCAGTTCCGGTATGCTGGATCTGTGGCTGCACTCCCCAAAAGAAATCCCGATGGAATCCTGACTATATAGACAAATAGAAGAGATACTGTTTTATGTTTGGTGCCTCTCTTCTTCTATTTGTCCATGTAATTGTAAACAACTTTCAAATTTACTTTTATCACCAATTTTGCTTTGTTCTATTGGTATTCTTAGTTAAAAGCTAAACCTAGGTAGGCTCATATACTAATTTCTTAGACCTTGAAGGCCGCCTCTAATCTGAATGCATTTTGACCACTAGAGGGCATTGTTCATGTGTGTCATATAGATAACATTGAGCTCACGCGCGTGAGGTTACCTAGGAGTTAGCACTGATTGGCTAAAATGCAAATCTGTCAAAAGAACTGAAATAAGGGGGCAGTTTGCAGAGGCATAGATACAAGGTAATTACAGAGGTAAAACGTGTATTATCATAACTGTGTTGGTTATGCCAAACTGGGGAATGGGTAATAAAGGGATTATCTATCTTTTTAAACAACAAACATTCTGGTGTAGCCTGTCCCTTTAAAAAATATGAATTGAGATAGCTAATCGTTCTCTTCTTTATAGTGTGTGAGACCAGAAATCTTGTTAAATCTTTGTAAGACCGCTACTCCTTAATTCATCCACCACCTCTGAGGTGGCGGACTGCAATCATCCCAATTGGATACGATCAGGATGATTGACACCCCCTGTTAGTGGCCGCGAATGTGCAGAGGGCTGCATTGCACAAGCATTTCACAAGAAAACATGTCCGCCTGACATTTCATAAATCTAGAAAACAAAGCAGTCAGTAGCTGATATATACAGGGAGTGCAGAATTATTAGGCAAGTTGTATTTTTGAGGATTAATTTTATTATTGAACAACAACCATGTTCTCAATGAACCCAAAAAACTCATTAATATCAAAGCTGAATAGTTTTGGAAGTAGTTTTTAGTTTGTTTTTAGTTATAGCTATTTTAGGGGGATATCTGTGTGTGCATAATTATTAGGCAACTTAACAAAAAACAAATATATACCCATTTCAATTATTTATTTTTACCAGTGAAACCAATATAACTCTCAACATTCACAAATATACATTTTTGACATTCAGAAACAAAACAAATCAGTGACCAATATAGCCACCTTTCTTTGCAAGGACACTCAAAAGCCTGCCATCCATGGATTCTGTCAGTGTTTTGATCTGTTCACCATCAACATTGCGTGCAGCAGCAACCACAGCCTCCCAGACACTGTTCAGAGAGGTGTACTGTTTTCCCTCCTTGTAAATCTCACATTTGATGATGGACCACAGGTTCTCAATGGGGTTCAGATCAGGTGAACAAGGAGGCCATGTCATTAGATTTTCTTCTTTTATACCCTTTCTTGCCAGCCACGCTGTGGAGTACTTGGACGCGTGTGATGGAGCATTGTCCTGCATGAAAATCATGTTTTTCTTGAAGGATGCAGACTTCTTCCTGTACCACTGCTTGAAGAAGGTGTCTTCCAGAAACTGGCAGTAGGACTGGGAGTTGAGCTTGACTCCATCCTCAACCCGAAAAGGCCCCACAAGCTCATCTTTGATGATACCAGCCCAAACCAGTACTCCACCTCCACCTTGCTGGTGTCTGAGTCGGACTGGAGCTCTCTGCCCTTTACCAATCCAGCCACGGCCCATCCATCTGGCCCATCAAGACTCACTCTCATTTCATCAGTCCATAAAACCTTAGAAAAATCAGTCTTGAGATATTTCTTGGCCCAGTCTTGACGTTTCAGCTTGTGTGTCTTGTTCAGTGGTGGTCGTCTTTCAGCCTTTCTTACCTTGGCCATGTCTCTGAGTATTGCACACCTTGTGCTTTTGGGCACTCCAATGATGTTGCAGCTCTGAAATATGGCCAAACTGGTGGCAAGTGGCATCTTGGCAGCTGCACGCTTGACTTTTCTCAGTTCATGGGCAGTTATTTTGCTCCTTGGTTTTTCCACACGCTTCTTGCGACCCTGTTGACTATTTTGAATGAAACGCTTGATTGTTCGATGATCACGCTTCAGAAGCTTTGCAATTTTAAGAGTGCTGCATCCCTCTGCAAGATATCTCACTATTTTTGACTTTTCTGAGCATGTCAAGTCCTTCTTTTGACCCATTTTGCCAAAGGAAAGGAAGTTGCCTAATAATTATGCACACCTGATATAGGGTGTTGATGTCATTAGACCACACCCCTTCTCATTACAGAGATGCACATCACCTAATATGCTTAATTGGTAGTAGGCTTTCGAGCCTATACAGCTTGGAGTAAGACAACATGCATAAAGAGGATGATGTGGTCAAAATACTCATTTGCCTAATAATTCTGCACTCCCTGTATATATATAAAATCTAACTTTTATTTAAAGTTTAAAACATGGAGGGTATTGTACCCTAGATACTACAGACTAGGGTACAATACCCTCCATGTTTTAAACTTTAAATAAAAGTTAGATTTTATATATATATATATCAGCTACTGACTGCCTTGTTTTCTATATATGTCTATTTTTTTTTGCCTAAAGCCAGTAGCTGTAGTTGCACTGCCACACGGACTCTTAACTCCATTTTTTGCTGTCAGCATTTTTTTCCATCAATCCTCATTAGGACTGTCATCGATACATGCAGTATATTATGTTGGGATTATGCAAGTACTTGTGTAAATTAATAAGAGCTGCGGACATCAATCAGTGAAGATAATACACGGAGTCCCTTGAAACCCATTCCGCCCATAGTGATGCAGCTATACACCGGTCGTCAAGGAAGTGACGTCACCACTGGCGTAAGGATACGGAGAACGCCCAATCCGTGTGGAGTGGACGGACAGGAGTGCGGGAGCTGTTGCCTTACAAGCAGAGAATCGGAGGTGCATTGGGAGGACACAGAGGCGAGGTCTCGGGACTACCGGGTGAGAGGCTTATATATTTGGGACATAATTACAGGGACACAGGTACTGTTGTATCATCATAACTTTCCTTCTATGCCATCAATATTTGTCCAGACTTGTCCGCTCTTTTGAACTAAAGCACATATGACTGCATGAGCCCATTGGGTATATTAAGATACGAGCAACCTAGGATAAAAGTTGTGGAGGCGTATTGGTTTGCATATAAGCACTATACTATAAATATTATTAATTGAGGTTGGTTTTACAAGCCTGACCGCTGTGCTGCAATATACTAATAGGAGTACTTTAATGGTATTTGTCCGGGTACAGATTGATTGGAGCAGTTACTATAGTGTTATAATTGGACATTATCTTTTTCATAATTTCATAAATCTACCCCTAAATCCCAAGTCTGTGACACCAGTTGATGCCATCTTTGATTTATTGCTTACCCTGGGATATGATGTTATCAAACACCTAGATTTAGAGTTCTGCGTTAGCCGTCAAAAGCAGCGTTAAGGGGTCCTAAAGCTGCTTTTTACCGCCCGCTGGTATTTAGAGTCAGTATTTAGAGTATTTAGAGTTTAGAAAGGGTCTAACGCTCACTTCCCTACCGCGATTCCAGGCTACCGTAGATCCCCTTACGCCAATTGCGTATCCTATCTTTTCAATGGGATCTGCCTAACGCCGGTATTTGGAGTCTTGGAAGAAGTGAGCGGTAGACCCTCTACCGACAAGACTCCTACCAACAAAAAAAGTCAGTAGTTAAGAGCTTTATGGGCTAACGCGTGAATATAAAGCTCTTAACTACTGTGCTCTAAAGTACACTAACACCCATAAACTACCTATGTACCCCTAAACCGAGGCCCCCCCATATCGCCGCCACTATAAAAGCATTTTTTAACCCCTAATCTGCCGACCAGACACCGCCGCCACCTACATTATACCTATAAACCCCTAATCTGCTGCCCCTATCATCGCCGACCCCTATATTATATTTATTAACCCCTAATCTGCCCCCCCAACGTCGCCACTACCTAACTACACTTATTAACCCCTAATCTGCCGACCGGACCTCGCCGCCACTATAATAAATGTATTAACCCCTAAACCGACGCACTCCTGCCTCGCAAACACTAGAATAAATAGTATTAACCCCTAATCTGCCCTCCCTAACATCGCTGCCACCTACCTACAATTATTAACCCCTAATCTCCCACCTGCACCGTCGCCGCTACTATAATAAAGTTATTAACCCCTAAACCTAACTCTAACCCTAACACCCCCCCCTTAACATAAATATAATTTAAATTAAACAAAATAATATTCCTAAAATTAACTAAATTAATCCTATTTAAAACTAAATACTTACCTAGAAAATTAACCCTAATATAGCTACAATATAACTAATAGTTACATTGTAGCTATTTTAGGATTTATATTTATTTTACAGGCAACTTTGTAGTTATTTTAACTAGGTACAATAGCTATTAAATAGTTAAGAACTATTTAATAGCTACCTAGTTAAAATAAGTACAAAATTACCTGTAAAATAAATCCTAACCTAAGTTACAATTAAACCTAACACTACACTATCATAAAATTAATTAAATAAATTACCTACAATTAGCTAAATTAAAATACAATAAAATAAACTATTCTATAATACAAAAACCCCCCCACTAAATTACAAAAAATAAAAAAGAATTACAAGAAGTTTAAACTAATTACACCTAATCTAAGCCCCCTAATAAAATAATAAAGCCCCCCAAAATAAAAAAATGCCCTACCCTATTCTAAATTACCAAGTAACCAGCTCTTTTACCAGCCCTTAAAAGGGCTTTTTGCAGGGCATTGCCCCAAAGTAATCAGCTCTTTTACCTGCAAAAAAAATACAACCCCCCCAACATTAAAACCCATCACCCACATACCCCTACTATAACCCACCCAAACCCCCCTTAAATAAACCTAACACTACCTCCCTGAAGATCTCCCTACCTTGAGTCGTCTTCCCCCAGCCGGGCTGAAGTCTTCATCCGATGGGGCAGAAGAGGACATCCAGACCGGCAGGAGTCTTCATCCTATCCGGGCAGAAGAGGACATCCGGACCTCGAATTTCGATTGGCTGATAGGATCAGCCAATAGGAATTAAGGTAGGAAAATTGAAGTTCAATCCGATTGGCGATCCAATCAGCCAATCGTATTGAACTTGCATTCTATTGGCTGTTCCGATCAGCTAATAGAATGCAAGTTCAATACGATTGGTTGATTGGATCAGCCAATCGGATTGAACTTCAATCTGATTGGCTGATTGCATCAGCCAATCAGATTTTTCCTACCTTAATTCCGATTGGCTGATAGAATCATTTCAGCCAATCGGAATTCGAGGGACGCCATCTTGGATGACATCATTTAAAGGACCAGGCATTCGTCGTTAGTCCATCAGCCAGGAAGGATGCTCCGCCCCGGAGGTCTTGAAGATGGAGCCGCTCCTCGTCGGATGGATGAAGATAAAAGATGCCGCTTGGATGAAGATGTCTGCCGGTCCGGATGTCCTCTTCTGCCCGGATAGGATAAAGACTTCTACCGGTCTGGATGTCCTCTTCTGCCCCATCGGATGAAGACTTCGGCCCGGCTGGGTGAAGACGACTCAAGGTAGGGAGATCTTCAGGGGGTAGTGTTAGGTTTATTTAAGGGGAGTTTGGGTGGGTTAGAGTAGGGGTATGTGGGTGGTGGGTTTTAATGTTGGGGGGGTTGTATTTTTTTTACAGGTAAAAGAGCTGATTACTTTGGGGCAATGCCCCGCAAAAAGCCCTTTTAAGGGCTGGTAAAAGAGCTGGTTACTTGGTAATTTAGAATAGGGTAGGGCATTGTTTTATTTTGGGGGGCTTTATTATTTTATTAGGGGGCTTGCTTTATTCTTTAGAGCCTCTACACAGGAATAGTCTGTACACTTTATCTGTCCCTAATTGTCCTCTGCAGAAGAGATAAGGAGCCTGATGATCTACCGCTCTCTGTTTTGGTTGGGATTATCTATGCAGGGCTCTGTATGTGAAGAAGATACAACTACATTACAATATCATGCTCAAAAAATATGTCCAAAGATTTTGCATGATTTCTCTCCATGCTGTGAGTTTTTCATCATTACAGGGCATTGGAAAGGCAAACATAGGCTTCAGCATGGCAATGCCCATTACTTTATAGAAATTCAATGGAATTGGAAAGTTCACAATTTTGAGTTAAATATCAGAAAAAGTGGACAAAATAAATATTGAACTTATATTGCAAGTTTTTTTTTTTAACTAAACATCAGGAAGTATTTTGTATTAAAATTTTAAAGTGTTTCATGACAAAATAATTGAGTAGTTTATTACTAGGCCATAGTAATTGCAGCTCTTAAATACACACTTATATGGTAAAATGTAACAGTTTTACAAGGTTATGTGCAAGTGGACTTTATAGTATATATGTGAAGCACCAGGGCCTGATGTAATGACTGATATGGAATTAGTCTTGAGTACTTTCCTCTATGCTGGCGATTTCATTCTGAACATATTTAGGCAGGCTATACTCCTTTTATAAATAAGCTGAATAGTTAAAGGGTTTAGAGTCCTGAACAGGTGCAATTGCTTGTGCAGGTGCCCTGTATATCAGAAAGTTATTAGTTTGTAAGTGTGTTCACTCTACTCTTGGCTTAACTGGAAAAACTGCATTATAAGACTACATGCAGTAGTATTGAAATTTCAGGTCTGGCCAGCTGGATTCACAATTCAATGCTAATGTCAGGCATAGCAGCAACGTTACTCAGCACCAAATGGTGGCTTTTTTGTGTGGCTTAACAGCGGGGGTGCATTTCTGGGGACAAAGTACAGGTAGGTCTGCTGGATGGGTCAAAAGGATATGTTTGTGTTGTGATTAATTGTATCTCATATACAAAACCTGACAGTTCATGCAGGGTATAGGATACAATATAACCAGTATAGTAGAAGTTTTGCAGGAGAAAACTACATCTTTGGATACCTTTTAGGATCTGGTCATCTACTAGCACAGGCAAATTTCATGATAGATAAACACATTTTATACCTTACACCCCACCCTTTCTTACACCTTTTTAGAGACAATGTACTCCCTACAAGTCCCCCTAATACCACTTGGCTGTTGGAGCTTGCAGAGACCCACCCTTACTACTTCCAGGGGACCTACCTAGCTACACCCTAATCAGCAGCTTTTCTATATTGTGTTAGACCTCTTAGTTATCTATCATATGTAAGTGTATGTTAACCAAACATAAGGTCAAATAATCAGATCAAAATAACAAATTTTGCCACTCTGTCCCTAATAATTGACATACCGCTATCATATACCAAACTGTAGATATCCATACAACCCTGCAAAAACTGTGGTTCCTGTTAGACCACCCCTAGTAATTTAGTGCATATAAGAGTTTCAGACTGGGCTATGATGTTTTTAACTCCTTCCCTATAGCTTGCTTTCTGAGATGCCATAATTTGTCAGTTGGCACTGGAGGTACCCCCCAGCCCCTGTTCTTAGGATATGTTAATGTATTTACCCAACAATGTTACTGGCCATTTCCGGCTACCCATGCACCAGCTATGATTCTTTCTACTTCTGGTCCACTGAGAATTTTTGAATAAATATTTTTGAATAAATGTTATGCTCATGTCTGGTCCCCATTTTATAAGCCACTGCAGAACCCTGAATAATCCTAATTATGCTCAGGTAAATGAAACCCTGAATAATGCTGACTTATTAAATCTCTTCAAATTATTGATGGTATGTACCAGTCCCTTCAATGTAACAGGTTTGTTTAGGTTTTCTGCACCTCTGTTCACCCATAGACCAGTTCTTAATCATGCACCTATCTGAGCACATTTTCACTGGCAACCTTCTGTGTATCTATTTCTGTACCCATGAATGACTATATTGTGGTTGATCCTTCTGTTTTTTTTAAACTGCAACAGGGACTCACAGTTCTTTTAATGGTGTATGTAATCTGACAAGCAATTTGTCCCCTATCAAACAATCCCCTGACCACTTCCTTCCCAGTAATAGAAAATCATTTAGACAGTGTGCTACTCTCCCAGCCGTGTCCTCTTGTGTTACAGTCATGTAGAGAACAACACAAAACCCATTAGCAAACATTTGTCATATCTACACTTGGAATGTACCTGTATCTATGTCTAATCTATCTTGATTTATGGGTGTCAACCTATTACTATATTTGGATCCTTTTTAAAGCTCCTATAACTAATACATTAAAACTCTGGCCAGTTACCCTTGCAGTTGGTGTAGAAATGTTTAAACTGCTAACCCTCATACACTTTTTGTCATTAAAAACTAAACAGATTTTTAACTATCCTGTGTTTGTGACTTCCTGCCTGATGTGTTAAAGTGATGGTAAACTCTCCCCTTTTTAAATCAGATCCGGAATGGGATATTTTATATGGATTTTAATTCATCAGTTGTAATGAAGATGTGCGCTATAAGATACTTTTTAATATAGATATGGAGGCCTATTTATCAAATGTCTGTCTGACCTGATCCAACAGTGCGGATCAGGTCCGACAGACATCGCTGAATGCGGAGAGCAATACGCTCTCCGTATTCAGCATTGCACCAGCAGCTCACAAGAGCTGCTGGTGCAATGCTGCCCCCTGCAGACTCGCGGCCAATCCAGCAGGGAGGTGTCAATCAACCCGATTGTACTCAATCGGGTTGAATTGTGGCGATTGTTGTCCGCCTGCTCAGAGCAGGGGGACAGGGTTATGGAGCAGCGGTCTTTAGACCGCTGCTTCATAACTGCTGTTTCTGGGCGAGTCTGAAGACTCGCCAGAAACACGGGCCCACAAGCTCCATACGAAGCTTGATAAATGGGCCTCAAGAAATTCAAATGCTCCACTGCCCACTTCAAAAGTAAATTTTTCTGTGCGCTAAAGGTTTGAATTGTTCTCCAATCAGCGCTCTCCACATATGGCAATTTGTTGTAGCTAGAACACTGATTAAACAACAATTAAAACCGTTAGCTCACAGAAAAAAATACTTTTGAAGTGGGCAACGGATGGGGTAACTGACGCATTTTGCACCCCCCGAGTGGCACCTAGTCATAGACTATGACTAAGCATCACTAGGGGGAGTGAAACGTGTCAGACATACCCGCTCTTGGATGCCATCCATGTCTGCTTGGTAACTTGTCTTTTAAATGTTTGAATAAATTGAGTTTTTAATATATCACTCCTAGCAGTGCTGTACTTTCTTCTATGTCCCGGAACTATTTGTGGATTGATCCACTGCAGTATAGGCACTCTGAGCGCAAGGGAGATACTGGGGAAAGTTTTGTACATGAGTTGCAAGACACAGCTGCTTGTAGCTGAGGCTTGTGTTGAATTTCATATCTATATGTAAAAGTAACTTATAGCACATCTTCATTACAACTGAGGAATTAAACCTCATCTAAAATATCACTAACATTCCTAATCTGATTTTAAAAAAGGGAAGAGTTTAGCATCACTTTAAATGTCGTGTTCCTGGTTTTTGGTATCTTTTTCTTTGAAAAACATTTAAAAATAAAAGAAATGTGAATAGTTCCCTGCAATTATATGTGATTATTTACTGGGTGCTCTGATGAACTAGTGCGATAAAACAAAAGCAGATATTTTTTCTGTGTATTATGCTGTCTTGGTTCTGTTTGCCTAACTTCTTACAACAGAGCTCAAACAGTCGGGAAACATTTATGGTGTGATTAAGTGGGAGTTTGTGTGGACATTAGGGGCAAGATTACATATGCGGCGTTGCCTGCAAAATCCGGCAACGCCGGTTTTATCACGGTTTTGGTATCACATATATGGCGCCGCATATAAATGCTGTGTGTATATTTCACCCATCGCCCGCAATTTTTACTCCCATAAGCTAACATAGAACCGCGTCGCAAATCGGTATCACATATTCAGTGCAAGGACTTACGTGGCAAAAATTTTACTCCATTTTCACCTCGCCACACATAGGCAGGCGCAGAAAGACTTGTGATGTATGTGAGCACCGTAACCACTTGAAAATAGTAACTAACACCTAATGCATGCACAATATCTATCTACCTGTCAACCACCAACCCCCACTGCAATAACTTATAAACTATATTAACCCCTAATCCGCTAACCCCCACATCGGAAAACATCTAATTAACCTATTAACCCCTAATCTGCAAACCCCCTAGAACGCTATATACCTAATAAAGTGATTAACCCCTAAACCACCATCACCCCACAACGCAATATACCTTAATAAACTATTAACCCCAAGCCGCCATTCACCCATATCGCAAAGTACCTATTAAAACTATTAACCCCTAAACCGCCCCCCCCCACCAACGCAATAAACTTAATTAACCTATTAACCCCTAATCCGCCATTAACCCACATCGCAACAAACCTAATAAATTTATTAATTTCTAATCCGCCTAACCCCCACAACGAAAAGAACTAATTCAATTACTAAGCCCCCTAACCTAACACCCCCTAAATGAACCCAAATTGCCTAAATTGAAAAATACTGTTACAAGCAATTAAAATTAAAAAAAACTAACATTACTTAAAAAAAAAACTAAGATTAAATTAATTTAAGATTACAAAAAATAAAAAAGTCTAACATTACATAAAATAATAAACCAAATTATCATAAATAAAAAAATTAAACCTAATCCCTATGAAAATAAAAAAGCCCCCCCAAAATAAAAACACCCCCTAATCTAATGCTAAACTACCAATAGCCCTTAAAAGAGCCTTTTGTAGGGCATTGCCCTATTTTAAACAGCTCTTTTACCTTAAAAAATACTAAGTCCCCCCTCAAACAGTAAAACCCCTCACCCACCAAACCCCCAAAATAAAAAACCTAACACTAAAAAATTCTAAACTACCTATTGCCCTTAAAGGGGCATTTGTATGGGCATAGCCCTTAAAAGGGCATTCAGCTCTTTTTCAAAGGCCCATTAAATCCCTAATCTAAAAAAATAAAATAAAAAAAAATGGCCAAGTTTAACCCTCAGATAGGTACTCACAGTTCCTGAAGTCCGGCGGTGAAGCAATATCTTCTATCTTCTTCCAGGAACAAGCCGGCGCAGAGCGGAGCGCGTAAATGAAGACCGGTGACAGCGGAACTGAAGACCGGCGACGGTGGAGCCATGAAGCGTGGAGATCCTCTTTGTACTATCACCGCCGCACACTGAGGATTGAATTCAAGGTACGCGTTTAAATATGGGGTACCTTGCATTCCTATTGGCTGATTTGAGTCTTCAAATTCAAATCAGTCAATAGGATGAGAGCTGCTGAAATCCTATTGGCTGATTTGAATATCGCAAACGCATTAACCCATATTCACGCACTAACCCGACTGCGTTTATTCAAGTGTGCTAATCCTGACATGAATTATGAATATATGTTCTTATCACTTGCGCACAACAGCACAACACTCGTAATCTAGCCCTATGTGTACTGTTTATTTGCTGTTTACTATCCTTTTAATGTTAAAGGGACAGTCAAGTTAAAAAAAAACTTTCATGTTTTAAATAGGGCATGCAATTTTAAACAACTTCCCAATTTACTTTTATCACCAATTTTGCTTTGCTCTCTTGGTATTCTTAGTTGAAAGCTAAAACTAGGAGGTTCATATTCTAATTTCTTAGACCTTGAAGACTGCCTCTAATCTGAATACATTTTGACCACTAGAGGGCATTAGTTCACATGTTTCATATAGATAACATTGAGCTCATGCACGTAAAGTGACCTAGGACTGAGCACTGATTGGCTAAACTGCATGTCTGTCAAAAGAACTGAAATAAGGGGGCAGTCAGCAGAAGCTTAGATACAAGGTAATTACAGAGGTAAAATGTGTATTATTATAATTGTGTTGGTTATGCAAAACTGGGGAATGGGTAATAAAGGGATTATCTTTCTTTTTAAACAACAAACATTCTGGTGTTGACTGTCCCTTTAAGGTTAATTGAAGACCAGACAAAAAAAACTGCATTGTGCCTCCCAGATTATCTGTTGTACAGCCTTGCTCAACCACTAATTTATCTAAAAAATGGAGATGATCCATTATCTTGTCCCATTGAGAAGATAATATACTTATTACTTCCTACATACCCCTACAATATGATTGCACGTTAGAAATCTACTTGATTTATTTTAATAGTGAAATACTGATGGCTATCTAGCCAAGATGCCTTGACAGTCAATGTTTATATGCATGATTTATTAACCCTTTCATTACATAACATGTTGTTGTGACTCTGACATTTCATTCAGCCTGCAGAGTGTGTTCTGGCATCAACACTTCTAAAATGTATAGGAAATGTTACGGATACCACAGGAAATGTCAACTAAATACACATAATTACTCTGTCACTAACTATGGTTTCAAACAAGCAGCGCTTGTCATTTATTTCAAATTGCCCTAATCAGATATGAACTAACAAGTCGTTGTAGCGGGAATTCACTTGGCTTTTTTTGAGGGGGGAGGAATGTTAGAGAAAATATTTATGTTCTGCACTAAACATGCTCAGTGATAGCCTGGACACAGGATCTTCCATTCCTGCAGGACCCTGGTTAGTTGCAAGTCTGTCCCCTAGTCTTGAGCTGCAAATGAGATCAGGAAGGGACTGAACTGAGTCTTGTTTAATGGGCTGACAAAATGAATCCCAGAGGCTGCCGGCATCTATCACTGCTAAAAAGGGCCACAAATGATCTGTGAAACGCTATATATTGATTACTCGTGTACTACAAGTGTCGGGTTTAATGTTCACTCGCCGCGAAGAAGCGGCAGGGACAGATGGCACCTTAACTCTCCTTTGATAGATTTTAATGGTGAAATATTGATTTCTATCTAGCCAAGGCCTGCTGCTGGGGCCAGAGTCATTTGTTGGCTAGTACCGGACACACAGTCTGCAGTCTATAATCAATCATTCCTGGCAAGGCAGGTGAAAGTCTTAACAGAGGCACCTTGAATCCCAAAGAGGCATCACAATCTAGAGAGAGAGAGAGAGAGAGAGAGAGAAGGAGAGACACCATGTTAAACCAACATAATAGGAGACAGAGTGAGGGAGAAGGGAAGAGAGGAAAGTGTGAGAGAGAAAATGAGAATGAAACAGAGGAACACAGAAGTGGGTAAATAAAGAGAAAGGAACAGCAAGGAAGAGACAATTAATTGATATATTTATAATAATAATGACAAAAAAAAAGATTTAAGGATTTAATCGTGGACATAACTAGATAGAGCAAATAGAAGAGAGAATGTGGCAAAACACAAGTGAAAGGAGAGAGAGGTCTGAGGAAGAGAGCGATGAACAGGGAAGGAGGGGGAGAGAGCAAAGTGAGAGGGAGGGGGAGGTTGGAGAAGTGAGAATAGAGACTGGATGGTGAGAAAGAATTATAATGAGCCGTTTAGAGTGACAGAATCTCACTTGACATGAAATAGCAGAGGCAGCTCACAGAGAAAATGAGCATCTCCTGGAAAATGGGCGATATTTTATTTAAACATCCGCTGAGGTCGGGAGCTGCTGTAATGTGTTGTGTTCCAAACGAGCGCCGCTCTCACCATGCAGAGAGATAACACACACAGCAAATCAATCACAATAAGCCTGTAATTTCATGACTGCCTCCACTTTTACTTACTTTTAAAGCCACTCTGTATCCCTAGGTGCAGATATTGTAGGGTTAGTATTCATAGTTTATACCATTATTTCTATTATACTATATTGTATCAGTATCTCCCTGAATTATCCCTGGTGCTGTATTTGTCTCCCTCTGTGTGGGACCAATATGTGTTGTTATACTGCTGTGTTGTGTTAGTATACTATGTGTCCTATCAGTATACTATTGTGTCATTATCAGCCCTGTAATTTGTCAGCTTTATATTGTATTATTATTATTTTACATCAGTATTTGTATAGTGTGTCAGTATATCATTCTAATATTTCATTAAATCCCTGTACTGTGTCTTCTCCTGTATTGTCTATATAGTGTATCTCACTATAATATATCTACATACGCATGCATCAATAACTATTATTCTGACATCTCCTAGTAAGGTATTTTTTCTCCATGTATTACCTTACTTATATTCATGTTTTATGCTAATGTATGCTGATACAACCATCCTATTGCATGGAGTCAATGTTCTGTGTATTATATGAATATCTCTGTGTACTGCATTACAATATCTTGTATCAGCATCTGCTGACTGCTTGCACTGTCTCTTTACCGGCTTGTATTGTATCATCACGTCCATGTATAGTGTCAGTATATCCCTGTATATTATCAGTATGGCATTGTAAAAACATATGTTATGCTGTATATATTTCCGTACTATGGGCCTGATATTCAATACCTTGCGGGCATGGAGAGAAATCACGCAAATTCTTTGGGATTTTTTTTTAGACCTTGTATTGTAATGTAGGAGTCGCTGTCTCACATTAACTACACTACGTAACAACATAAACATGTCTCAAGTTAAAATTTTTGTTTCTACATTTTTGTTGCTCCTAACGTCAGTAGTTCTCAAGATATGGATATTAAAAAAAAAAATAATACTCCTTTTTCATATCTGAAATTTGAGTCATAATATATCATTACAATTTAATATTAAACTAATTGTAAACAGAATAATAATATATTTTTAATGTGCCGGACGGACGCCCCACCCACAACTTAGCTGATTGATGCCCATGTATGTGAAACCCAGAGAATTAACGAAAACTCACAAAGTTAATATCAGCGAGTGTGCAACCTGAATGGGCACACATGAGGGCACACGTCTTTACCAGTGGTCGCGTTTTGTCTGTTTCATTCTCTGTTTGTAATTACAACACTAAAAAATTTCCGGGCGCATTTCAATGGAACTGCTATCTTTGTTTTGTAGCCAATATGCCCCGACTAACGTCTGCAATAAACATTGCTTATTACATTAACACATCAACCAGTAAATTATATTTCATAGGTTATGGACAAATAACTCATATTTCTTTTAAAAACAATTGTACCAAGTCGAAAAAAATCCATGAGAGCGAAGTCGCGGGCAACAGCTAGTTCTATATAAATGAGGATTTGAGATACAAATAATTCAGACTTTAAACAGGCACACATTATACAGAAACACACATAAATGGATAGATTTACGCTGTCTGCATTTACCATTGCACAAGCATTTCTAGTGAAATGCTTGTGCAATGCTGCCCCCTGCACAATCGCGGCAAACCAGCCGCTAGCAGGGGGTGTCAATCCGATCGGGCTGATTGCTGTCTGTCGCCTCAGAGGTGGCGGATGAGTTAAGGAGCAGCGGTCTTATGATGGTAGATAGCAGCATCCGCTGTTTGGTAAATCTACCCCAAAGGCTCAATGTTTTTACTAGATATTTTGAAACACCAAAAATTGGTTTACGTGCTCCTTTGTAGGGGAAAACATGAAGTCATGTAAAATGAGGAAATGTGTTGGATGTGTCCCTAGCCTAGCATGATATAGGGTTTATTTATCATAGTGAGTGCAGAAAAGGTTCCCATAAATTATATAGATAGACACCACGGACACTTTGCAGCAGAGCCAGGCCCATGTATGGCTTTCATAGCTCCGCCACTCCAATCCACCCAAAACAAACACTTAGGGCCAGATGAGTGGAGTGCTGGTATTAGAAGTGGCCTGCAATGTGAATGAGACACGGCATGAGAGCCTAGCGCAGCGAAGGGCAGCAAATTGAAATATATATGTATATGAATATACACATATTAACACATAAATATATATGTATATGAATATACACATATTAACACATAAATATATATGTATATAAGCATATTATTATATTATTTTTACTAAGCCTGATGAAACAGCTACTGGTTGGCTGAGAAATGCATTGCTAACTATTTTAATCTTTTAAATAAAGTAAGTTTTATCACTTACCACTTGCTGCCTGTTTGCCATTTACCATTTATACCTCCAATCTGCTATTGGACTTTTTGAGAGTACCTGAATTGCAGGTGATTAAGTCTACTGGGTGACTTTATTGATCCCAGCCTGTCTTTGTAGCACCAAGGGAGGTGCTCCACCAAATGTGAGTGCATTTCATATACTCCATTACTCATTTGTATCAGCAATACTAGGCCATATAGGCACCCTCTTGTGCTTTGTATTGTCCTCCACCGGAGGTCAGTCTTCTGGGTGACTTCTTTGACCCCAGATCGTTCCATCTACACCACTAGGGGTGTCTTATCTCATGTGAGTGCAACCATCACATCTCATATCTCACAATTTGTTTCCAACAATATTGGGCCATGTGGCGCTTCTGTCCTCTTCTATATATTTACAGAGAACAAACAGTTTCCCATAGACCCCAATGTAAAGACACTTTTCAGTCATATCCCCTAACTTTAACCACTAAAAACTGCTTTGTGCAGTAATTAAAAAAAATTAAAGATGCTACAATTATTTTATTTTAATAAGGGACCCCACACTGCATTTTGGGGCCAATTGGGACACATTTTGAAAATTGTAATGGGTGGTTATTTATTATGTGCTCCACTTGTAATCTAGCCCTTAATAGTTTAATTTAGCCATACTGATTGCTTAAAGGGATAGGAAAGTTTAAAGGGACATTCTAGTCAAAATTAAACTTTAATGAAAGGGCATGCAATTTTAAACAGCTTTTCAATTTACTTGTATCATCAATTTTCTTTGTTCTCTTGGTATTCTTTGTTGAAAGCTAAACCTAGGTAGGCTCATATGCTAATTTCTAAGCCCTTTAACTGCCTCTTATCTCAGAGCATTTTGTCATTTTTCACAGCTAGAGGGTGTTAGTTCATGTTTGCCATATAGTTAACATTGTGCTGCTGAGAATAATATATGCAGATATGTTGAGGATTTTTTTATTATTATTTTTATTATTTTAACAACAAAAGTGAAAGGTAAATACATAAATCATTTACCAGGCCTTTATGACTAGGTAGCAGTACATGACATGGAGGGCAATTACATTGAGGAGGAAAGAGTAAGTAGTCTATTACTTCATAGTCTACCGAGATTTACTTAAATACCCAAATACCACATTAACTAAAATGCAAACAGCTGATCCTGAGTAGGACCGCGTGGTACTCGCATATACAGCATCTTACCACACGTTGGAACGCATCGCGCCAAGTACTGACGTCATCAGTCTGCACCGGCCCATACCAATGACAACGTGATCAGTTGCAATAATACCGGGTAAAACCGATAAGCAACCCGGAACAGCGTGCTGAGAGAGAGTGCAGGATCACGGCCGTAATCATACATAAAAAAAATAGTACCAGCAAGGTAATAACAAGCTGTGATAAACAAAAAATGAATTAAAGTGTTAATATGTTTGCAACACATCTACTCAGGCATATTACACATATAGCTCTAACCTAGCGGACCATTCTATACCCCCTGGTATCAATGCGACCACTAGTAGAGCAAGCCCTAAACGAGCTGTCACAACAAACAGAGTGAATGGGGAGACAAAACTCCCTTCAAATGCCATGGAGTATGGTATAGATTCCCACATTCCTTTCATTTCTTGTAGCAACTGGCATATTCTATAGGGGTGTTCAATCCCTTCAGGGAGACAGTGTCCAGATCAAAAATCCATCTGGCCTCCAGGCGTAGGAGGGCCAGAGCCCTGTCACCACCTCGCCTGAGGCACGGTACATGATCTATGAGCATCGTTCTTAAGGATGATACAGAGTGTCCAGCAGCCATAAGTGCCTGGCAACAGGTTGGTCTGAACTGCAGGTTAGCCAGTCATTCTCTGAAAGAAGTTACTGTCTTGCCAATATAGAAGAGGGAACAGGGGCAAATGATAGCATAGAGAACATACTCTGATGTGCACGACAATCTATGTTTGTCAGGTACATTGAAGATGTCTTCCTTACTTGGAAGGACACACCATAAGCTCTTTTAGAATGGTTCAACCGATTAAATACCCTAGATTCTACAATCAGTTTTAAAATTTAATGGGACATACACACAATACACTTTCTGGATTTGGAGATTTTCAAGGTCCCCACTGAAATGGAATATAGTCTACAAACTACTCTATATCAGAAAGATACAGATAAAAATTAAATCCTGTATTATTAAAGTTTCCACCCACATTTCCAAAAGAATGGAGTCAGCTCCTCGCAGCTCCTGTGGGTCATCCACAACAATACTGAAGATTCCCGCAAGAAGATCCAATTAACTGAGATGGCACAGCGGTTTCTTCAACTTGGATACCCACAGGATCTGATTACCCAGCAGTGTAAGACTGCTGAACAATGGTCCCAGGAGGTACCATCAGGAAGCAACAGAGCACTTAGGATAATAGTTTGAATTTTATTACCACGTTTACACCTGGCTCAGAAATTGTGGCCCACACGATTAAAAGCACCTGGATCGATATCAAAGGACATGAGTCTTTCTTTTCTTTGACTCCCCACCACCACGTATGGTGTATAAGAGGGCAAAGCGTCTGTGAGACCTACTAGTGCTTAACGACCCAACTCATTGTTAGGAGCAAAAGATGTGGTTACCTAAAGGCAAACATGGATGCTTTCGCTGTGGGAGCTTTGTTACGTGCAACAGCCTTATCACGGGCGGCAGCTTCCATCACCCTCATACCAACAGGAGATATAGGAGGCTAGATGGATTTTTGATCTGGCACTGTCTCCCCAAAGGTATTGAACACCACTATAGATTATGCCTGCTGCTACAGGAAATGAAAGGACTGCAGGAATCTTCTTTGCTCTAAAGCTCAAATTTAAGTCTACACCATACTCCATGGGATATGAAGGGAGTTTTGTCTTTCCATTCACTCTCACCTAGATTACAAGTTTTGCGTTAGAGGCTGTGCGGTGCTAACGGCAGTTTATGCTCACCGCTCACTTACAGACAGCGCTGGTATTACAGTTTTTTACAAACCAGACAAGAAGTGAGCGTTGAGCAAAATGTTGCTCATTACCGCACTCCAATACCAGCGCTGCTTACGTTAGCAGTGAGCTGGTGTAACATGCTCGTGCACTATTTCCCCATAGGAATCAACGGGGAGAGCAGGCTAAAAAAAAAGTCTAACACCTGCAAAAAAGCAGCGTAAAACTCCTTAACGCAGCCCCATTGATTCCTATGGGGAAATACATTTTATGTCTACACCTAACACCCTAACATGAACCCCCAAGTCTAATATCCCTAATCTTACACTTATTAACCCCTAATCTGCCGCCCCCGACATCGCCGACACCTACATTACAATTATTAACCCCTAATCTGCCGCTCCGGACACCGCCACCACCTACATTATGCTTATGAACCCCTAATCTGCTGCCTCCAACATCGCCGACACCTACATTATATTTATTAACCCCTAATCTGCCGCCCCCAATGTCACTGCAACCTACCTACACTTTTTAACCCCTAATCTGCCGCCCCCAACGTTGCCGCCACTATAATAAACATACTAACCCCTAAACCGCCGTACTCCCGCCTCACAAACAATAGTTAAATATTATTAACCCCTAATCTGCCGGCCCTAACATCGCCGACACCTACCTACATTTATTAACCCCTAATCTGTCACCACCAACGTCGCCACCACTATATTAAAGTTATTAACCCCTAAACCTAAGTCTAACCCTAAACCTAACACCCCCTAACTTAAATGTAATTAAAAGAAATTGAAATAAAAATTCCTATTATTAACTAACTTATTCCTATTTAAAACTAAATACTTACCTGTAAAATAAACCCTAAGCTGCTACAATATAACTAATAGTTACATTGTAGCTAGCTTACGGTTTATTTTTATTTTACAGGCAAGTTTGTATTTATTTTAACTAGGTACAATAGTTATTAAATAGTTATTAACTATTTAATAACTACCTAGCTAAAATAAATACAAAAGTACCTGTAAAATAAAACCTTACCTAAGTTACAATTACACCTAACACTACACTATAATTAAATAACTTACCTAAATTAAATACAATTAAATACAATTAAATTAAATGATCTAAAGTACAAAAAACAAACAAACACTAAATTCCAGAAAATAATAAACAAATTACAAGATTTTTAAACTAATTACACCTAATCTAATATCCTTAACAAAATAAAAAAGCCCTCCCAAAATAAAAAAGCCCTACCCTACACTAAATTACAAATAGCCCTTTAAAGGGCCTTTTGCGGGACATTGCCCCAAAGTAATCAGCTCTTTTACCTGTAAAAAAAATTACAATTACCCCCAACATTAAAACCCACCACCCACACAATCAACCCTAGACTTCTCCCAGTAAGGTGATCTTCAAGGGGTTAGTGTTAGGTTTTTTTAAGGGGGTATTGGGTGGGTTTTAGAGTAGGGTTGGTTGTGTGCGTAGTGGGTTTTAATGTTGGTGGGGGATTTGTAATTTTTTTTACAGGTAAAAGAGCTGATTACTTTAGGGCAATGCCCCGCAAAAGGCCCTTTTAAGGGCTATTTGTAATTTAGTGT
Organism: Bombina bombina; assembly: GCF_027579735.1. Lineage (NCBI taxonomy): Eukaryota > Metazoa > Chordata > Amphibia > Anura > Bombinatoridae > Bombina > Bombina bombina. Next base: position 283,048,245 of record NC_069499.1, read on the forward strand.
AATTTAGTGTAGGGTAGGGCTTTTTTTGGGGGGGGCAGACTTTTTTTATTTTGTTAGGGGGATTAGATTAGGTGTAATTAGTTTAAAAATCTTGTAATTTGTTTATTATTTTCTGTAATTTTTTTTGTACTTTAGCTAATTTCATTTAATTGTATTTTATTTAGGTAAGTCATTTAATTATAGTGTAGTGTTAGGTGTTATTGTAACTTAGGTTAGGTTTTATTTTACAGGTACTATTGTATTTATTTTAGCTAGGTAGTTATTAAATAGTTGATAACTATTTAATAACTATTCTACCTAGTTAAAATAAATACAAACTTGTCTGTAAAATAAAAATAAACCCTAAGCTAGCTACAATCTAACTATTAGTTTTATTGTAGCTAGCTTAGGGTTTATTTTATAGGTAAGTATTTAGTTTTAAATAGGAATAATTTAGTTAATTATAGTAATTTTTATTTAGATTTATTTAAATTATATTTAAGTTAGGGGGGGTTAGGGTTAGACTTAGGTTTAGGGGTTAATAACTTTAGTATAGTGGCGTCGACGTTGGGGGCGGCAGATTAGGGGTTAATAAATGTAGGTAGGTGTCGGCGATGTTAGGGACGGCAGATTAGGGGTTAATAATATTTAACTAATGTTTACGAGGCGGGAGTGCGGTGGTTTAGGGGTTAATATATTTATTATAGTGGCGGCGATGTCCGGTTCGGCAGATTATGGGTTTAAATTTTTTTTTAGTGTTTGCGATGCGGGAGGGCCTCGGTTTAGGGGTTAATTGGTAGTTTATGGGTGTTACTGTACTTTTTAGCACTTTAGTTAAGAGTTTTATGCTACGGCGTTGTAGTGTAAAACTCTTAACTACTGACTAAAATGCGGTACCATTCTTGACAAGAGAGGGTCTACCGCTCACTTTTTGGCAGACTCGTAATACCGGCACTATGCAAGTCACATTGAAAAAAGAGGATACGCAATTTACGCAAGTGTATTTGCGGTATTTCCAATTCTGGCCAAAAAAGTGAGCGGTGAGCCTGTACCTTCAAGACTCGTAATACCAGCGGGCGTTAAAAAGCAGCGTTAGGACCGGCCAACGCTGCTTTTTAAGCCTAACGCAAAACTCGTAATCTAGCTGTCTGTTTGTTGTGACAGCTCATTTAGGGCTTGCTCTACCAATGGTCGCATTGATACAAGGAGGTATAGAATGGTCCGCTATAGTTAGAGCTATGTGTAATATGCCCGAGTAGATGTGTTGTGAACATATTCACACTTTAATTATTTTTTTGTTTATCACAGCTTGTTAGTACCTTGCTGGTACTCTTTTTTTTTTTCTTGCCTTTCTCTGCGTCGGTTGAGAACAGCACCAGTGGGATTTTTGAATTTCTGGCGTGGGAGATTAAATGCAGGACCCTGGCGGTATTATCTTTAGCTTCCCTGCCCGGGACAAAGCCCACCTGATCATTAGAAACTAGTTCTGGGAGATATTTATTGAGGCGGGTCGCCAAGATTTTTGCCAAAAGTTTCATGTCAGCATTGATTAGAGATATGGGTCTAAAGTTTTCTAGGGCCTCTGGCGCCTTGCCAGGCTTAGGGATGACAGTTATGTGGGCTTCCAAAAGGGTCTTAGACAAATGGGGGTTATCTCTGAGGCTGCTAAACAGATGGAGGAGGGGACCAGAAACCTCATCCAAAAATTTTTTATAATAGGGAATTGTAAAACCATCCAGGCCTGGACTTTTTCCTGAGGGGGAATTTTTGATGGCTTGGGCCAGTTTCTCTTTAGTAATTGGGGAATCTAAGTATTCCGAGGCTTCATTAGATAAAGTCAGTAACTCAATGCCTTGGAGGTATGAGTCAATACTTTTGACCCTCTGATGCTGTGTATGCCCATCCCCCGACGACACTACATTTTTCTCAATGTTATATAAGGAGTGATAGTATTTGTGGAACGCAGAAGCAATCTGCGGGCTACTGTGAAGGCGCTGTCCGTCTTTGGATTTGAGCGAGTGGATATATGACAGCAGCTGCTTTCTCTTAAGAGATCTAGCCAAAATTCTGCCAGGTTTATTCCCCCCCTCGTAGTAAAACTGCCTCAAGGAAAGTGCTTTCTTTTGCCGTATCTCTTCTAAGTATTTATTTAGGTCTAATTTTGTGGAGGTTAGTTTACTTCTCACTTCTGCGTTTGAGGGGTCTGATTTATGTGAGGTTTCCAGTGTTATATAGCGTGGAGAGTAACCCAGAGTATTTTGCTTGCCATTGTTTATTAAGCTTTGCTTTATGTCTAATGAGCACTCCTCGCACTACACTTTTATGGGCCTCCCATAAAGTCATAAGTGATGTGGATGGAGATGTATTTATTTAAAAATATTCTTTAATCGCTTTACGTGTGTCTTCAAGTATGAGAGGGTCGTCTAGAAGTGTGGCGTCTAGTTTCTACGTGTAATTGGTAGCCGGAATGTCAGGCCATTGAACCATACAAGTAACCGGTGCGTGATCTGACCACGTGATGTGACCAATATCGCATCTCTGTGTGATTGAGAGGCCATTACAGTCTGTGTAGATATAGTCTATTCGCGAATAGCTATTATGTGGTATTGAATAAAAGGAATAATCCCTTGAGTTTGGGTGCAGGGATCTCCAAGTGTCGTGCAGTGCTACCTCTCTAAGAGAGGAGTTAACCTGATGTATTGTAGAGGAGGGAGTGCATGTTATACCCTTTGAAGAGTCCATTGAGGGGTTAGCCACAAGATTAAAATCCCCTGCTAAAAAAGTAATCCCCTTGGAATGTTCCAAAAGGAGGTTTGTAACCCTCTTAATAAAACGACCCTGTGAAAGGCTGGGAGAGTACACCGATGCCAGTGTAATGTAGTGACCATATAGTGTTCCTATCGCAATAATAAATCTGCCCTCTGGGTCTTTCTCAATTTGGTTTAAATGGAAAGGGACCGACTTATGGAAAATGATACCCACTCCTCCCTTTTTGCTCGCTCCCGAGGCGAACACGGCGTTTGGGAATGTTGGATGATGCCATTTAGGCTCTTTTCCCTTCTGGAAACGAGTCTCTTGTACTAGAATAATGTGGCTCTGTAGTTTAACCAGTTCCCTAAAGGCAATAGAATGCTTGGCTTGGTTGTTAAGACCTTTCGCGTTGATTGTGGTGATGTTGATACCATGGTCCTGAAACTTACTGACCTTGGGCTGCATAGCTGTCTCCTATGATGGCGTAGGAGAAAAAAAAAAAAAAAGGGGAGAGGGAGCAGGGGATAGACTTAAAAGAGGGGAAGTGAGAAAAGAAGAGTCAAGAGGGTAGCACTAGAGGAGAAAAGAGAAGAATATCAAAATTTACAAGACAATACAAATATTCTCCAAGCGTCAACAGCGTGGCGCTCGCGCACCGTTATTTGATACAAATTATAAGTCAAACATGCAATGCGGGAAAAAAAAAGAAAAATCTTTCTCCTTTTTTCCCTTCTTTTTTTTTTTTATAAAAACTTTGTAACAACAACAATGGGGGAAAAGCCCCTTAACTGACGTAAATTATGAAATATTTCAACGCCCCAATTACATCATTGGGGCGTGATGGATTTTTGGCACATGAGGGGTTAGTAGGACTTGTGTAGGGCCATATGAGGAACCGGGACCTATGAATAAGGTGTCTATATTGTTAATAAAAAAATACAATGAGGTTGTCTGTATGACCTAGCTCTACAGGTGTATGATAATTAATTAAGCATGTCTAGCTGTCTGTAGTTAGTCATTAAGGGTATCAACCGTGAATTTTAGCTTCTAGATTACCTAAATTTGGGGCGGCTTCTTTTGTGAGATGTTCTCAGGGGAAAGGAGATTAGGTGTAGCATAATATACCTCTTATTGCGACATAAATTCTAAGCTCAACTTCCCTTAGTGTTATTTAAACCGGCCTCTAATTAGACAGTGGAGCTCTGTAGAGAGTGAAGAGTAGCTAGGAAATTATTCAAACAGATTCACCTCTCAGCTCATGCCTCATACAAGTATGTGCTCTGGATCATAAGAATAATCGATTTCTGGTGTAAGGGCGCCGACAAGTTGAGGTCTTGTGCTAGTAGAGTAACATAGGTCCCCTATAAATTAGACAAGGTACACTTAAGATACTAACTTGTTAACTTTCATTGTCTGGCAGCTCATTGTGTAAGACTTTTTTTTTTTTTTTTTGTAAGCATAAGTAAATAAACCAACCCAACAAAATATTTGCGAACATTTCTATAGGTTCAGAAGTCCATATTAATGTCCAGCAAAATATATCAGAAAGGTATACTTTCAGGTTTCTACTTTATCAGATAGGACATACAGTACGTTACCCAGCAGGTCCGAGTTTTCAAAGTTCATCCGAAGGAGGATTGGGAGGAAGATGGATCATTTTCGGCGCTTGCACCCTGTGGAGTGGGTGGTTGTAGAGACAAGTTTTCAAAAAATTATTTTTCATCTGCTCCAGGCCTATAGATAACAGTCTTATTATTATTGTTAGCTATGATGGAAACAGGAAATCCCCAGCGGTATTGGATCTTGTGAGACCGTAATGCAGATGTTATGTGGCCCAGTTCTCTCCTCTTCTGCAGGGTCACTGGTGACAAATCAGTAAAGAGTTGTATCTCTTCCCCGGCGTGAGTTATAGGATGCTTACGTCTCGCCTCTTGAATAATCTCCTCCTTGTCTTTAAAGCTTAGGAAATTGATGATTATGTCTCTTGGCGGGGCTTTACTAGGAGGTCTGGGCCTGAGGGCTCTGTGCGCCCTTTCAAGAGGTATATCTGGTGCAGAGGGCTTTCCTTTAATAATTCTAAAAAGGGCCTGTAGATATCTTTCAATCCCCTGCCGAGAAACCGTTTCAGAGACTCCGCGTATTCGCAGGTTGTTCCTGCGGCCTCTATTGTCGAGGTCTTCGATTTTGTCGTTAAGGAATTGTAGATTGTCAGCGTGATGCCGCAGCTCAGTTGAGTTCTGCTTTATAGAGGCAGATGCATTGCTGTAGCCCGTCTCTACTCTGAGAATTCTAGAGTCTAGCGCAGCCATGTCCTTTCTGAGGTCCCCAAATAAAGTTTTCATCACTTGCAAAACTCCTTGAATATCCTCTTTGGAGGACAAATGTATAATGTCCTCTTTGGTGAGATATGTTGATTGAGGAGCTTCAGTGTTAAAGGAGGGGGTCTGTGTCAACGCCATTTCTTCCCTGCACACAGTTTTACCTGTGTCTACTGGCTTTAAATATTGAGAAAGGGGCTTTGTGTTTAGTGTTCTGTCTGCCCTGCTTTGCCTCTTGTTAGGCATTACCTGTTTGAAATTAAAGAATTTGGAATGTGTCTCTGGGGACTGCACTGTGAATATTAGGCACTGATAACGTATTTGTATAGCCTTAGAATCTGTATATAAATATCAGAAAACAAAACAGACCTCTGGATCCTTTTTTTTTTTTTTTTTGTGTGCTTTAATCTGTCTTACAACCGTGTGAGAGTATACTCGCGCCACTGGCAGTCAATGCGCTCTAAGATCTGAACTCCTTCCTGCACCGGACTGAATCCTTTGCCTCTCTCTGTTATGTGTCCTGCGCAGGCCTTGCAGGCGAGCCCCTTGTCTGCTGTCTTCCTCCGATTCTGGCAGGTTCATGCGGCAGAGAGCAGATAGTCGCTCCTGGTGACAGCGGCGTGTGCAGATGGCGCCTCACGCCGTGCAGGTACCCGTTTGTTTTAACAGTCGCACCAGGGATATGTTTCACTGTGCTGTGCCCTGGTCTGTTATGCACACTGAGAACACCAGAGCTCCGGGGGCCACCACTGAGCCGTTTTCTTTTTTAATAGAGTCCTCGCTTGCCCCCAGTTCTTAAATACAGGTCGGATGCTTCCGGTTTTCAGGCAGGCCTGGTATGAACGCTGCTCTGTTGTTGCTGTACGCCGCTGCAGTCGATCATAAAGTGGCTTCCAAAAGTAGGTGTCTCTTGTCAGGGGTGATATATTAGCTCAAACACTGTTATTAAAGCTGATTTTGTGCCATAAATAGCTTTCCTGTCAGTTTAGGAAGCAGGAGCCCTTCTAATGTGTGGCCATCTTCCAGCGCGGCCAGACTCCGCCCCCGCTGGTACTCTTTTTATATGTATAATCTCAGACTTTAATTATTTTTTTGTTTATCACAGCTTGTTAGTACCTTGCTGGTACTCTTTTTTTATGTATAGTTACGACTGTATTCGCGCACTATCTCTCAGCACGCTGTTCCGGGTTGCTTATCTGCCTACCCGTTGCTTTGGCAACCGATCATGCTGTCATTGGTATGGGCCAGTGCAGACTGATGACGTCAGCACTTGGCACAATGCGTTCCAGCGTGTGGTAAGATGCTGTGTATGTAAGTACTGAGAGGTCCCGCTTAGGATCAGCTGTTTGCACTTTAGTTAATGTGGTATTTGGGTATTTAAGTATGGGGTGTGAGAGGTGTTCACTATGTCTTTACGGCCTCCATTTGAAAAAGGCTCCTGCAAGAGCCAAAACGTCATGATTTTAGGTTAAGGCCCTTGAGGGATATTTATCAAGCCGTCAACCGGAAATACGCTGGTATTCGGCAGCGTAATTGTGGCGAGCCTGATTCGACCCATTTATCAAAGCCTACAGACCGGCAAAAGTTTAAATTTGTGACGTAACATACGATCCGCCGGTCTATCCCTCCCCTCCCGGAGCCCACCGCAACTCTAATAAAGTTATTAACCCCTATCCCGCCGCTCCCAGACCCTTCCGCAACAGCCAATAGGATTTTTTTCCCTTTAATTCCTATTGGCTGATAGAAATCTTTCAGGCAATAGGAATGTAAAGGACGCCATCTTGGATGACATCACTTTAAGGGAACCTTAATTTTCCAGCGGAGACCGTAAGAAGAGGATGTTCCACGCAGGATGTCTTGAAGATGGACTCGTTCCGCGCCAGATGGATGAAGATAGAAGATGCCGTCTTGATGAAGACTTCTTCTCGCTTGGATGAGGACAATGCCCATCCAAATGCCCTTTTCAGGGCAGTGGTTAGCTTAGGCTTTTATTTGGGGGGGGGTTGGTTGGTTGGTGGGTGGGTTTTACTGTTGGGGGGTGTTTGTATTTTCTTTTACAGGTAAAAGAGCTGATTTCTTTGGGGCAATGCCCCGCAAAGGCCCTTTTAAGGGCCATTGGCAGTTTAGTGTAGGCTAGGTTTTTTTTTTATTTTGGGGGGCTTTTTTATTTTGATAGGGCTATTAGATTAGGAGTAATTCGTTTTTATTTTTGATAATTTAGTTTTTTATTATTTGTTATTTAGTATTTATTTTTTTTGCAATTTAGTAAATTGTATTTTATTAATTTAATTTATTTCATTTTATTGTAATTTTAGTTCTTAGTGTAAGGCAGGTTAGGTTTTATTTTACAGGTAGCTTTGTATTTATTTTAACTAGGTAGTTAGCAAATAGTTAATAACTATTTACTAACTAGTCTACCTAGTTAAAATAAATACAAACTTACCTGTGAAATAAAAATAAAACCTAAGATAGCTACAATATTATTATTAGTTATTTTGTAGCTAGCTTTTTTACAGGTAAGTTTGTATTTAGTTTTAAATAGGAATTATTTAGTTAATAATTGTAAGGTTTATTTAGATGTATTTTAATTATATTTAAGTTAGGGGGTGTTAGGCTTAGGGTTACATTAGGGTTAGTGTTAGATTTAGGATTAGGGTTAGGAATACGATTAGGGGTTAATATATTTATGCAGAGTTAGTGATGTGGGAGGTCAGAGGTTTAGGGGTTAATCATTTATTTTAGTATATTTTGATGTGGGGGGCTTGCGGTTTAGTGGTTAATAGGTTTATTATAGCGGCGGTGTGGGCGGATGGCAGATTAGGGGTTAATAATATTTAAATAGTGTTTGCGATGCAGGAGTGCGGCGGTTTAGGGGTTAATAGGTTTATTATAGTGGTGACAATGTCGGGGAGCGGCGGAATAGGGGTTAATAAAATTTTTTAGTGGCGGCGATGTCCGAAGCAGCAGATTAGGGTTTAATAAATTTAATATAGTGTTTGCGATGCGAAGGGCCTCAGTTTAGGGGTTAATAGGTAGTTTATGGGTGTATGTGTACTTTTTAACACTTTAGTTATGAGTTTTATGGTACAGCTTTGTAACGAAAAACTCATAACTACTGACTTTAGATGGCGGTACAGATCTTGTCAATATAGGGTTTACCGCTCACTTTTTGACCTCCCAGGCAAACTCGTAATACCGGCGCTATGGGAGTCCCATTTAGAAAGGACTTTTTTAAAAGTGCAGTACTGACATTGCGTGACGGCCAAAAAGGTGTGCAGTACACCTATACCTACAAGACTTGTAATAGTTGCGTTAGGGAAAAAGCAGCGTTATGAAGCATAACGATGATTTTTCACTCATAACGCAAAACTCGTAATCTAGCTGATTGTTCTTTAAATATATCTATAACACTGTACAGGGGCCGCAATTTAATGTTGCTTAACCCCTTAACGACCAACGACGTATGGGGTACGTCCTGCAAAAAAATGCAGTTAATGACCAAGGACGTACCCCGTACGTCGTTGGTCTTTGAAAGCAGTGGAAGCGATCCTGATCACTTCCAACTGCTTTCATGTTATAGCAGTGATGCCTCGATATTGAGGCATCCTGCTATAACATTTTTTAGCCGTCCGATGCAGAGAGAGCCACCCTGTGGCCCTCTCTGCATCGGCCATCAATGGCCATGTTCGTTGGTGGGTGGGAGCTGATCTAGGGAGGCGGGTGGGCGGCCATTGGTGGGAAGGGGGGCGGGATCGAGTGCGCGCGGGTGCGCGCGCGTGCACGGGAGCGGGTGTGCGCGCGTGCACAGGAGCGGGTGCGCGCGCGCGGGGGGTGGGAAACCTACACTATGGAACAACAGGGGTACTTGGTGGGAGAGAGGGTGGCATCATAAAACATTTTAACGATCTGGGAGGGTGGGAGGTTGGGGGTTGAGGGGGGGCAGCTACATAATTGAGGGGGGGCAGCTAAATAATAAAATAAAAAAAAATTGATAAAAAAACATTTGAGTTCAAACTGGGTACTGGCAGACAGCTGCCAGTACCCAATATGGCGCATAATAAGGCAGAGAGGGGGGTTAGAGAGCTGTTTGGGGGGGATCAGGGAGGTTGGGGGCTAAGGGGGGATCCTACAGAGCAGAATTATTATTGTTTTTTTTTTTTTAAATCCCCAAAAAACTCTTATTTTAGTACTGGCAGACTTACTGCCAGTACTTAAGATGGCGGGGACAATTGTGGGGTGGGGGAGGGAAGAGAGCTGTTTGGGAGGGATCAGGGGGTGTGATGTGTCATGTGGGAGGTTGATACCTACACTAAAGCTAAAATTAACCCTACAAGCTCCCTACAAGCTCCCTAATTAACCCCTTCAATGCTGGGCATTATACACGTGTGGTGCGCAACGGCATTTAGCTGCCTTCTAATTACCAAAAAGCAAAGCCAAAGCCATATATGTCTGCTATTTCTGAACAAAGGGGATCCCAGGGAAGCTTTTACAACAATGTATGCCATAATTGCACAAGCTGTTTGTAAATAATTTCAGTGAGAAACCTAAAATTGTGAAAAATGTAACGCTTTTTTTTATTTGTTCGCATTTGGCGGTGAAATGGTGGCATGAAATATACCAAAATGGACCTAGATCAATACTTTGGGTTGTCTACTACATTATACTAAAGCTAAAATTAACCCTACAAGCTCCCTACAAGCTCCCTAATTAACCCCTTCAATGCTGGGCATAATACACGTGTGGTGCGCAGTGGCATTTAGCGGCCTTCTAAATACCAAAAAGCAATGCCAAAGCCATAAATGTCTGCTATTTCTGAACAAAGGGGATCCCAGAGAAGCATTTACAACCATTTATGCCATAATTGCACAAGTTGTTTGTAAATAATTTCAGTGAGAAACCTAAAGTTTGTGAAACAATTTGTGAAAAAGTGAACAATTTTTTTTATTTGATCGCATTTGGTAGTGAAATGGTTGCATGAAATATACTAAAATGGGCCTAGATCAATACTTTGGGATGTCTTCTAAAAAAAAATATATACATGTCAAGGGATATTCAGGTATTCCTGAAAGATATCAGTGTCCCAATGTAACTAGCGCTAATTTTGAAAAAAAGTGGTTTGGAAATAGCAAAGTGCTACTTGTATTTATTTCCCTATAACTTGCAAAAAAAACAAAGAACATGTAAACATTGGGTATTTCTAAACTCAGGACAAAATTTAGAAACTATTTAGCATGGGTGTTTTTTGGTGGTTATAGATGTGTAACAGATTTTGGGGTTCAAAGTTAGAAAAAGTGTGTTTTTTTCCATTTTTTCCTCATATTTTATATTTTTTTTTATAGTAAATTATAAGATATGATGAAAATAATGGTATCTTTAGAAAGTCCATTTAATGGCGAGAAAAACGGTATATAAACGGTATATAATATGTGTGGGTACAGTAAATGAGTAAGCGGAAAATTACAGCTAAACACAAACACTGCAGAAATGTAAAAATAGCAAAGTTGCAGTAATCCACCTTTAAAAAGGATTAACAAAATAGAAGTGGAGTCTGTGAAATAAAAGAGGATGTTTCCAAGCAATCAGTAGCCCTGACGAAGCCCAAGCTTTCACGCAAAGCATCATGGGTAAAACACGCGTAGGCAATTTTTTAACTATACACAAGATCTGGTCTGCGGAGCAGTGTGTGCTATGTAGCTGACCTGAAGCAAGCCTGGAGTGCGGCTGTGAGATAAGTACCTTTAAAGCAAATACAGCAAACAGAGATACTGGATCTGGGACAGAGAAAGTTTTTTATTCCTTGGTGGTGTCAAACTCGGAAGACAAGGTGGATGCCGTGATGGATCGTTTTGGAGAGCATACCCTAGATAAAGGTTAAAAGGGCCATGGTTCCATCTACCCAGACCGAAAAGGGATGCCAAGGTAAAACCTGTACTTTGATCCTATACATGCTTCCTGATCAAATATCCACAAACAGAGGAATAAGGTTATCCGTACCCTCATGCTGTTTTCTCTTTGCACACACGTAAGTCTCTGTCTCTATTTTCAGTTGCAACTGTATCGAGGGACTGTCTGCTGTTTCTAACTATAGTAAAGCTTTACACCAATTCTTGCTTCATGAGTCAGAAGCTGACTACTTGTGCTCTATGCATGGGCTGCTAACAACTCTTGCTTAATAAGCTGATCTCTGCATGCATGCTTGGAGGCTTGTTTTTTTTAGACATATTAAGCCTTAGTTACTAAATGGACTGTGTATCAGAGTTGCATCATGACTGTATGAATCAATCTGTACTTTGACAAGATACTAAGTTTATGACTCATATTTATGTGTTTTTTAGATAGTATGATATATGTGAAATAACAGGTTTTTAGTTTGTGTGCACTAATGACAAATTAAACATAACCAGAAATTGGTAATCATTTTGAGAAACTAAATGGCGAGAATAAAAACTATATAGGTAAAATTCAAGCAGAAGTTTAAGCAAGGAAGTGTAGGAAATGGTGCAGGGACCAGGAAGACTATAAGAAAAAGAAAATATACACCTACACGACTGAAAAAGGTACCTATCATTCAGGGACTGATGCCTCTGACATAGAAAGTGAGGATGCTAGGTCAAAAAACGAACAAAGTTTTGGACAGAACAGAGGAATAGGAAGGAATACAGATGGAGCAGAAGGAGGAGGAGGGGGGAGGAAGAGGAACAGATCAACCCAATATGAATTCCCAAGACAGGAGATATCAGACAAGACAATACAGAATGGGGAGAGGGTACACAGATCAGGGACACTTTCAGAACAGATGACGAATGAGACGGGGTCAGCGAAAGGAATTCTAGACAACCCTGAAGATGATTTACAAATTGTGAATCTATGTTCTTACAAATCAAATACATCAGATATAAGTTTTTTAAAAAAGGGACTTTGTTCTGCCCAACCAATAAGATGACAAAATTTGAAGTATTAAAAGATTTCCACTTGTTTAGAAGGAAGGTTGCCCTTTCCCAAACAATTAGAAATAGACCTGAAAATAAAGACATATCTTTGGCTTAGAAACCAATGACCAACAAGCATTAGGAGTACTAGAATCCCTATTTGATTAAAGTGAAGGAACTACTGATGAGGGTCAGAAAAAAGCTATCATAAAAACAAAATAAAAACCGAAATCCTCTTTTATGCCATTCCTATCTAGTGTTCCAGCTGTACAATATTTTGTGAGAGCAGTTGAAAAAGACCTAGATGGCATCTCAGAAAACATAATATTGAATGACAACCTTTCCAGATCTTAAAAGTATGATTGAAACCCCCAATCTGATTATTAAACCAGCGGACAAGGGTGGGAACTTGGTCCTGATGGATGAGAGGCAATATGTTAATGAAACTAAATGTCAGTTGAATGATAAAACATAATATGAAAAACTAAGATATAACCCAAGTCCAATCAGATATGTACAGAATGCTTGATGATTCAAAGTCTTAAGGACTTATAACATTCAATGAATTAAAATTCATGTTTACAGACTTTCCGGTTACCCCGGTTTTTTACACCATTCCCAAACTTCACAAAAATGCCTCTCATCCACCAGGACGTCCCATTGTATCTGGATTAGGGAGTCTTACTGAAAAAAATAGAAAAATATGTGGATGAATTTCTCAGACCTTTTTTGGTTACCCTCCCCTCCTATGTGAAGGACACATTAGACCTTCTTCAGAAACTAGATGACATAGCCATTTCTGATAATACCATACTAGTTTCTATGGATGTACAAAGCCTGTATGCATTCATCCTGCATGATGTTGGTTTAAGAGCAGCAAGTCATTTTCTAGAAACACGTGGTACTGAATATGACAGACACACCACATTTGTAATCGATCTACTGAGAATTGTTCTGAATAATAATATCTTCATGTTTGACAGACAACTATATCGCTAATTAAAAGGGATGGCAATGGGTGCAATTTGTGCACCCACTTACGCATGCCTACATCTTAAAGCATGGGAGATGGAGGAAGTGTTTGACAAACATGGAGATATATATATATACGTGGATGATATTCTTGTACTCTGGGATGGTCCTTTAGAAATCTTGAAGGATTTCATAAATAGTCTAAATAAAAATGACTGTAACATCTTTCTAACCTATGAGGCCAATGAAAAAGAGCTTACCTTTCTAGACATAAAAATAACAAAAACAGGTTCCAAGTTAACCTTTTCAGTGCTAACGACGGCTCTAGCACTCTCCCACCTTGAGGGAGATCTGGCGGCTCCCACCCGCTCCTACCCCGGCAATTTGGCCTGTATATTGACAGGCATCGCTGGGGCTTCACGTTTTGCGCAGTGACGTCACAGGCAATGACATGATGACGTCACCGCAAATCAACAAAAAATTAAATTCCAACTGGTCAGTTCCTTCGTTTAAGGAGGAACTGCTCCTCACAATCAAAATATGAACAGCATGCTGAGCTAGAGAATAAGAGCTAGAAAGATAAATTGAGAAGATCTGTTATATGGATCCAAAGAAAAATATCAGAACATGACAATCAGATGCATTACCAAATTCAATTGTCAGTTGGATAATTCCATTCTCAAAACTCCATTCTCAAAAAAAACTGGCATTACCTAGCTATAGATGATGGAATTAAGTTTGACAGCAAGGAGAGCACTGAGTCTTAAAGACTCTTTAGTATGAACTAACTACAAAAAAACAAAGAAAGCAGAAAATTGGCTCACATCACATAAAACAGTAGGGAACTTTCCCTGTGGCAAATGTGTGTATTGTCCTTTCATGAGAAGAAGGAAAATATTTGGCACAGGAAGAAGGAATTACAGTATAAAGCATTTAATTAATTGTGATACATTTGGAGTTGTCTATTTACTATCTTCGGTTACGGCCCTGATTGTTCAACTACTTCTTTAAGCTTATAAAGGCTTTTAGGAAATAAGCTCTCTCTGGTTTTGAAAAAAAATAGTATATTTTACTAGCGTGACGTTTCTAGGTATTCACCCCTTCCTCAGACAAATACAAAGTGAACAGTGAAAATATTTATACACATACAAAGTAAAAACAAAAACTCCCCCATTAGTGCAACAATCACATACAGAGCCACCTGATTGGTGGTTAAGGACACACCCTCAATCACATACAGGTGTGTAACATAGATTAGTTAATTAGAATACCTAAACCCAATATGCACAAGTGTAGACAATAGCACCTCATACAAAACAGTATAGAAATGAATACAAAACAGTATAGGAATATATACACATCAGAGATAGAAGCATGTAGCATCAGTCACAACTTTATAATGATACTTGTGTTTGTATAGCATTGTAAAAAACATAAAAAAACATTGGTCTAGTAAAAGAACAGGAACTAGGGAAACCTACCAACTCTAGATGGAAAACATGAGGAAACATGTAAGACCTAGCGTGCAGTGGTTTAAACATTATAACACTTGGTAAATATTATAAGTCCTGTAGGGAGAAAATTAGTAATCAAATATGTAGCAATACGGACCTGTTCGAGCATAGTGAGGACTGATGTATAGGGCTGTAAGTATGGACCAACAAATGCGTGTGTACGTGTATAAGTCTAAGAAATAAATAAACATTTACTTGTTTGCCTGGCAATCTGCACATCCTGGTCCGTAATGGAACAGAGCAGGAGCGAGCTGCACTTAGTGTTATGGCGTGGTCGGGCCGGGCTGTGACTATACAGCTGGCCCAATGCGCTGTGTAATAAAAACATACCCGCTCAGAAGAGCGCAGAGAGCGGGTCTGAAAACCTGTCATATTTTTAAAAAATTCAAAGGGGAAATAAGGTTTTATAACGATAACACTAATATAATGTTATATAATTCTGCACTATGTGCAGAATTATATAACATTATTTTTTAGGTTTACTGACACTTTAATAGGTAAATCACGAACTTAGTGTTGCATGTCAGATAGTGACGAATTTGGTACCTCTTGTTGGTATGCAGGTGTCTGAATGTAGGCCCCTGTAACATGGCATGACATGTCATACAACTTGGACATCTGTAGGATTGCTTCTTTTTAGACTTTAGCCAAGTTTCTTGCTTGTAGCAATGGGTAGGGTCTGTAAGAATAAGTACATCCTTTAAGTTACTTGCCCGTTTGTATCCCATCATTGGTGGGTCAATTGCTGCAAAGGGTAGAGTAGGGTCAGACTGTACGATCCACCATTTGTTGTGTAGACTCTTAGCAGTGGCTTGGATGTTAGGTCCCTATGTCGTTGTGAAGATTAATCGTTGTTTAGTGTCCTCCTTGTTATGAGACAGTAATAGTTCACGATTGGCCGATAGTAAATCTTTGTGCACGTCAGAGATTAGATTATGTGCATAGCCCCTTTTAATAGATTTTTTAGACATTTCTTGTAGTTGCCCCTCAGATTTTTCTTTCATGGTGTTGTTTCTGATTACCCTTGCTAATTGTGCTTTGGGAATTGCCCTAATAAGCGATCTGGGGTGGTTACTGCCTGCTAGCAATATGGAGTTTCTGTCCGTGGGCTTCTTAAACAGTGTAGTAGCGAGTTTATTGTTGCCCTTTAAAATCCTAAGGCCCAGAAAATCTATTTCCACAAGACTTTTATTGGTCTTGATTTTGATAGGGGTGGATAAGCCATTCAATTCAGATACCCATGTATCTAATTCTTCCTCTGATGCTCTCCAAATTAAGAACTCATTGATGTATTTTTTGTAACCCTGTATGTTGGTGTTATCAAATACCTTCATGCTGTTGTTCTTGAAATTCTACATAAAGAAGTTAGCATATGATGGGGCCATATTCAAACCCATCGCCGTACCCATACATTGAAGGTAGAATGTCGACTAAAATCTAAAATAATTAAGCTGTAGGCAGAGTTCAATTATCTTGCAGATAAACTCAGGGTCAGGTCCCACATAAGGGTGATGTAGTAGGGCCATCTTGATGGCTTGTACTCCATCAGTATGAGGTATGACAGTATAGAGACTGGTTACATCCATGGTAACCAGCCAATCTGTAGGTAATATATCAATTGTTTCTTTCAAATTGTCCATCATGTCCGTTGAGTCCCTGATGTATGACTTCATATGTTTGATCAATGGTTGTAGGAATTGGTCCACCCATAAGGAGAGGGTTTGTAGAATAGAGCCTCTTGCCGAGACTATGGGCAGGTGGCTTGACCAATCTTTTGTGCACCTTAGGTACATTGGTATACAATACTGGAGTGATGGGGTAGGCAACCATCATCCAATCAAATGTGTTCTGTTGTATCCAGCCTTTCTCCAGTCCTTCAAGTAGAACTATTTTGATTTCAGCCTGAAATTTCTTGGTTGGATCGCCCTTCTAGGGTATATATGTGATACCATCTTGTAGGTGGGACATCACATCTTCCTTGTGATATTAATAGTCCAGGATAACGGTGGTCCCGCCCTTGCCAGCCGGTCTTATTAGTATTGTGGGATCCTTAGCCAGACACTCTATAGCCTATTTCTCTTCCAGCAAATTTACACTGTTATACAGGTTGTACACGCACTACTTTACATTGTAGCAAAGTGTCATTTCTTCAGTGTTGTCACCTGAAAAGATATAATAAAATATTTACAAAAATGTGAGGGGTATACTCACTTTTGTGAGATACTGTATGTATGTATGTATATATATATATATATATATATATATATATATATATATATATATATATATATATGTATATACATATGAATATATATAGGTATAGATTTATACAGATATATATATATAGGAATATTTCTTTCAAAATACATAGAATGTATTCTGCTATGTGCAGAACATTGGAATGTGAATATTTACAGTAAATATACACTATAACACTTTATTAAAAATACATTTTGCATTAATATGTTTCTTCATGTTTTCATCTAATGCACTTATATATATGTGTATATATGTGTTCATATAATAAAGAAAAGAAGTGGCAGGCACAGCAAAAAATGCAAGTAATCCTTTTATTGAAGCATCAGGCAACAGTACAGAGCAACGTTTCGGGGCTCCCACCCCTTCGTCAAGCTCAACATCAAACATGACAAGATCCTATACCTAAATACCATAAGAGATCCCACCCACTTCTGATGTCATAGACACCTATACACCTGTATTCCAATTAGAAGGTAATTAACCCCTTATATACTTAAACTAATTCTCAACATAAAACATAAAAAAATAATCCAAAGAGGGGATCAATATCACATAACAGACCATATTTTAGATATTATGTTCAAAAAATATTTTACCAGAAATTACATTATAGGAAAACTGACAAATTATAATCACTGTTGAGACCCTTAGGATATAAAGCATTTGATTTATGTATCCACATAGCTTCTTTTCTTAGCAACATTTTACTCCTATCAAAACCAGGGCCTCCTCTAGGGACCCAATCCAAAACAAAAAAATGAAGTTAATTAACATGATGTCCCTTTTAACAAAAATGAACTGGAACAGGGAAATGTCTAATTTTGTAGTTACGGATCGTTGACTTATGTTGTGTAATGCAATCTTTGATCTGTTGAGAGGTTTCCCCAACGTTAATAAGTCCAGACGGGCATTTCAGTGCATACACAACATAAGAAGAATGACATGTGAAGTAACCCTTAAATTTGAGTGAGAAGGGATGACTGATAGTATCACCCCTAATGATACTGTTGCAATGGGAACAATTCAGACAGGGAAAGGTACCATTTTGTCTAGGTCTCAGCATAGTCTGGGTGGAGGGATTGCACACTATTCTTCTGACCCTAAGTAACTGAGATTTGGGTACATTCTTAAACACCCTTGGAGGGTGATGGCTTTGGCTCAACAGTAGTATTCCTATCTGTAGGTTTTCTAAAAATGTCAGTATCAAAGTGATCCCCAGAATGTATCACTACAGTGTCAAGAAAATCAATGTTATCATTATGATATTTAGTAGTAAATTGTAGAGCCAGGACTTTTTTTGTATTCTTTAACAAAAGGCTTTAATGGATTGAATTTCCCCTCCCCAAATGATAAACAAATCATCAATATATCTCCACCATGCCAAACATTTATGGTACTCAGGATCTGTATATACCACATGTTCCTCTACTCCATCCATGAAGAGGCAGGCATAGGCAAGGGCGACATTAGAATCCATTGAAGTACCTCGTAGTTGCAAAAAGAATTTACTGTCAAAGGAAAAATAATTATGGGTAAGAACCAACTCAAGTAACTCCATGAAAAAATTAATTTGGATGTCAGAATATTTACCAGGCCTAATATGTGCTTCCCAAGTCATACTGAAACCATCTTGATAGGGAATTATTGTGTAAAAACTTGATACATGCTTGGATACTTTAACAAATCTATACAATCTGCGCTGTGAGGGTAAAGGCTCTTGAATCTATGGGAGCTTCCTCTAAGCTTCCAAACAACAGTGATCCTAGGGAAGGGGAGGGGAAGAGACAAGCGCACAGATTGGCTTATACCCAGAAATAAGAGAAAATAGCTGTTTTTTAAAGGATCTTTGCAAGAATCATTTTATTTATAAAACATATTGTCAGCCGTAAAGGATCAGCCCAGGATTCAACCCAACTGCTAGCGTGAAAAGTAAAACACACGCTAGCACACTGAGAAATATCCAGGACGTAACCCACTCAGGATTGATGAAAGCAAATGTCGCTTTAAGAAGATTAATAAAACAAAGTGAAATTCCTTTTAGCAAGTGATAAGTAAATGTCCCTTTAAGCAGGATAGCAAACAAACAGATATTCCTTTTAGCAGGTCTGGATAAAGCAAATGTCTCTTTAAGCAGGTTAGCAAACAAACAGAGATTCCTTTTAGCAGGTCTGGATAAAGCAAATGTCCCTTTAAGCAGGTTAGCAAACAAACAGAGATTCCTTTTAGCAGATTTGAATAAAGCAAATGTCCCTTTAAGCAGGTTAGGAAACAAACAGAGAGGTCTTCCTCTTAGTAGATTTGAATAAAGCAAATGTCCCTTTAAGCAGGTTAGCAAACAAACAGAGAGGTCTTCCTCTTAGAAGATTTGAATAAAGCAAATGTCCCTTTAAGCCGGTTATCAAACAAACAGTGAGGTATTCCTTTTAGCAGATTTAAATAAAGCAAATGTCCCTTTAAGCAGGTTAGCAAACAAACAATGAAGTATTCCTTTTAGCAGGTTTGTTAAAGCAGATGTCCCCATAAGTAGGTTAGCAAACAAACAATGAAGTATTCTTTTTAGCAGGTTTGTTAAAGCAGATGTCCCCTTAAGCAGGTTAGCAAACAAACAATGAAGTATTCTTTTTAGCAGGTTTGTTAAAGCAGATGTTCCCTTAAGCAGGTTAGCAAACAAACAGAGTGGAATTCCTTTAGAAGTTAGCAAACATACAGAGAGGTATTCAGGCAAGGAGATTCTGGCAGGGGAGGAAGAGACATCAGAACTTTACTCACACAGGTCCGGTACGGCATGAAGAGGGAGAGAAAAACAAACGGGCCCCGAGTAAGATCTCCCGCCGAGATTTGAAGGCAGGGAGACTCTGACGTCAGGAGGAGTGCCAGATACCGCGTCACATTGCTAGGCAACGTGACGTGATACAGAGGAGATCCGTGAGCCGCGGCGACACGGCAATGAGCGGATCCGATGCATGACAGCACCCCCCCTCAAGGACCCCTCCGGGGGACAGGACCAGGCCTAGCAGGATAAGCTTTGTGAAAGGCCCTAATAAAAGCAGGGGCGTGTACATGTTGGGCTGGTTCCCAAGTCCGCTCTGTGATGGATAGCCCTTCCAATGGATGAGATAGTATAATTTCTTGCCACAAAGTTTGGAATCCAGAATGTGAGCAACCTCATACTCAGGCTGTCCCTGTACCAAGAGAGGTTGAGGCTTGGGCAGAGACTTAGAAAATCTATTAGATCTCACCGGTTTCAGGAGAGAAACATGGAAAACAGGGTGAGCTTTGAGAGTCTTGGGAAGAGCAACTCGGTATGCAGTAGAACAAACTTGACCCAGTATTCGGAAAGGACCCACATATCGTGGACCCAATTTTGTAGAAGGTTGTTTGAGATGAAGGTGACGAGTAGAAATCCAAACCTTGTCTCCAGGACAAAAATTAGGAGCCTTCTTCCGTCTGCGATCAGCAAAAAACTTTTATCGATTAGAGGCTTTGGAAAGAAGAACACGTATCTTACGCCAATGTCGAGTTAATCTCCGAGCAGTTTGATCAGAAGCAGGATTTTCAGAAGAGGAAGTATACAGAGGAAATGTTCTGGGTTGAAATCCGTAAGCTGCAAAAAAGGGAGAAGACTGAAGAGATGAATTGTAACGAGCATTATGGGCCAACTCTGCCAAAGGAAGATAACGAGTCCAATTAGAATGATGATGGTCCACATAATGTCTAAGGTAAGTCTCAAGACACTGGTTTACTCTCTCGGTTTGGCCGTTAGACTGTGGATGATGAGAAGTTGATAAAGAGACTGTAGTGCCAAAATGTTTGCAGAGCCATCTCCAGAAGCGAGAAACAAATTGTACCCCTCTATCGGAGACGATGTCCATAGGAAAACCATGTAATCTCACAATATGCAAAAGGAAAAGCTCAGAAAGTCCCTTGGCAGATGGAAGACCAGGCAAAGGAATGAAATGAGCAGACTTCGTAAACCTGTCGACCACCACTAAAATAGTGTTGTTTCCGGCAGAAAGAGGAAGGTCTGTAATAAAATCCATAGATAAATGGGTCCAAGGCTGGTGAGGAATGGGTAAAGGTTGAAGTAAACCAGAAGGGAGTTGACGAGGAGTTTTATTTGTAGCACATTGCAAACTGAGACATAATCTTTAACATCTTGAGTGATAGTAGGCCACCAGACATACTGTTTGAGATTCTGAGTCGTGTTACTGATGCTAGGATGTCCAGAGAGAGGACTATCATGAGCCCAATGTAGAATTTTTGGACGGAGATGTTCAGGAACAAATAATAAACCGTCAGGAGGTTTGAAGGTTGAAGGAAAATCCTTTTGAGCAGACTGTAAGTCCTGTAAACAAGAGGTTGATAATTGAGCTATGACTTCTTGTGGTATGGTACCAGATTCTGGAGTAGAGGTAGATTGAAACTGTCTGGATAAGGCATCCGCTTTTATATTCTTAGAACCAGGTATATAGGAAAGATTGTAATTAAAACGTGAGAAGAATAAAGACCAACGAGCTTGTCTGGAATTCAATCGTTTGGCAGTTTGGAGATAAAGAAGATTTTTATGATCCGTGAGTATGGAAAATGGAAAGGTAGTACCCTCCAACCAATGCCTCCATTCGTCCAGAGCCATCTTGATGGCTAATAACTCTTTATTGCCAACGTCATAATTTAATTCAGAAGAAGTAAATTTCTTGGAAAAGAAACCTACAGGATGAATCTTACCCGTGTCAGGTATTCGTTGGGAAAGAACAGCCCCAGCAGCAACAGAAGAAGCATCCACTTCTAGGATAAATTGAAAATCCTGATTTGGGTGACTGAGTATGGGTGCAGAAGAAAAGGCCTTTTTGAGGGACTCAAAGGCCTTAATAGCCTCTGGGGACCATTCTTTACAATCTTGCCCCTTTCTAATGAGTGACGTAAGGGGAGTAGTAATAGTAGCAAATCCTTTGATAAATTTCCTGTAATAACTGGCGAAGCCAAGAAACCGTTGTAGGGCCTTAAGAGAATCAGGTCAGTCCAAAATGGAAGAAAGTTTATTCGGATCCATTTCAAA
The DNA here is from genome assembly GCF_027579735.1 of Bombina bombina. NCBI lineage: Eukaryota > Metazoa > Chordata > Amphibia > Anura > Bombinatoridae > Bombina > Bombina bombina. The sequence goes on from NC_069499.1 coordinate 283,070,023, forward strand.
TCCGGATTCAGATATTACATAACCCAAGAAAGGTATGGATTTTTGATGAAATGAACATTTCTCCAACTTGGCGAATAGATGATTGTCTCGTAACCGTTGCAAAACCTTCCTGACGTGGTGTACGTGATCTTGATAATTGTGGGAAAAAATTCAAATATCGTCAAGGTAAATAATGATGAAGGAGTTCAAAAAATCCCTAAAGATCTCATTCACGAAGTGTTGAAAAACAGCAGGGGCATTACACAGCCCAAAGGGCATGACCAGATATTCATAATGCCCAAATCGAGTGTTAAAGGCTGTCTTCCATTCGTCACCTTTGCGCATGCGGATAAGGTTATAAGCACCACGAAGGTCCAGTTTGGTAAATATTGTAGCTCCTTGAAGATAAGTAAACAGTTCAGGAATAAGAGGTAGAGGGTAACTATTCTTGAGTGTGATTTGATTCAAACCCTGGTAATCAATACAAGGTCGCAGACCTCCATCCTTTTTTCCCACAAAAAAGAATCCTGCCCCTAGAGGAGAAGAGGAAGGTCGAATAAAACCTCTAGCCAAACTATCTTGGATATATTCCTCTAAGGCTACATTCTCAGGCCTTGAGAGCGGATACGTCTTGCCACGAGGGTAGGTTGCCCCAGGAAGTAGATCAATGGGGCAATCAAAAGGACGGTGTGGGGGAAGACGTTCTGCTTCTTTCTTGTAAAAAACATCAACATAATCTTGATAAGGTGCGGGTAACGACCCATAGGTATCAATAGTGAGAGCAATAGTGAGAGGCACTTTAGTGGGTATTTAAAGACAACTATTTTGACATGTAGATCCCCACGAAATGAGTTCGCCTTGAGTCCAAGAGAAGACAGGGTTATGTAACTGGAGCCAGGGAAGACCCAAAATTATGGGAAATTGAGGAGTCGAGATTACGTCAAAACATATTGTCTCTGAATGAAGAATTCCTACAGAAAAGAGAATGGGTCTAGTAGCAAACTGGATAAGTCCGGGACCCAAAGGATCTCCACTAACAGTGGAGACAGGAATAGAATACTCCTTTTTGCTTAATGGAATAGAGTGAGTAGTTACAAATGTGGAATCGATGAAGACTCCTCCAGCACCTGAGTCAATAAGGGCTTGAGTATGAATCTTGTCTCCTCCAATTTGAAGAGTAACCGGAACAAAAAGTTTATTATTGAGTGAATGAAATCCTATTTGGCTTAACTTAGCTCCCTGGACAGAAGTTAAGCCCTGGCTTTTAGCGGTCTGGTAGGACAATCTTTTAATAAATTTCCTTTAAGGCCACAGTATAAACACAGTCCAAGAGAGCGTCTCCTCAGACGTTCAGTTTCAGTTAATCTAATGGTGCCTATTTCCATTGGTTCAGCCTGATCGGAAGGTGGAGAAGCGGGAGTTAAAGGGTTAGAGAGGCGAGGTACCAGACGAAAAGGTCGATTAGAAGCTTTCTGACTTCTCTCTCTTTCTTGTTGGCGTTCACGGTATCTGGTATCTGGCAAATACAAAGATTTATCAGCGCTTCTAGAGATTCTGGAAGTTCACGATAGACCAACTCATCTTTGAGACGTTCAGAGAGTCCTTTGTGAAAAGCTGCTCTAAGAGCTCCCTGATTCCAAGTAGTCTCAGAAGCTAGAGTGCGAAATTCAATGGCATATTGAGATACAGGTTGACCACCTTGTCGTAAGTCTAGGAGAGAAGCTTCAGCAGCGGCAGACTTCCCTGGTTTATCGAAGACATTTGAAAAGACAGAGAGGAATGTATCCACATCCTGGAGTATTGGATCATTCTTTTCAAGCAAAGGTGATACCCAGGCTAAGGCTCTACCTTTCATTAAGGAAATAAGGAAAGTGATTCTAGAGGAGGGAGTTGCAAAGAGAACAGGACTATTCCGAAAATGAAGGCGACACTGATTCAGAAAACCCCTACAATCCTCAGGATTCCCATCATATTTGTCCGGAAGAGGTATCCTGGGACTGAGCTGACCTTGTGACTGATTGGTAGGATTCGTAGGAGGAGAGGGATCCAAAGGAATAGGATTAGGAGGTATAGGAGCAGCCATATTCTGAAGTAAAGTAATTATCTGATCCAACTTTGCGTCCAAGGATTGCAAGTGGGTAGCATGAGATCCCAATAACTGTCCCTGGTGGGTCACGGCCATGGATAATTATGTGGGGTCCATTTTTATGGCCCGTTTGTAATGTCAGCCGTAAAGGATCAGCCCAGGATTCAACCCAACTGCTAGCGTGAAAAGTAAAACACACGCTAGCACACTGAGAAATATCCAGGACGTGACCCACTCAGGATTGATGAAAGCAAATGTCCCTTTAAGAAGATTAATAAAACTAAGTGAAATTCCTTTTAGCAAGTGATAAGTAAATGTCCCTTTAAGCAGGATAGCAAACAAACAGATATTCATTTTAGCAGGTCTGGATAAAGCAAATGTGTCTTTAAGCAGGTTAGCAAACAAGCAGAGATTCCTTTTAGCAGGTCTGGATAAAGCAAATGTCCCTTTAAGCAGGTTAGCAAACAAACAGAGACTCCTTTTAGCAGGTCTGGATAAAGCAAATGTCCCTTTAAGCAGGTTAGCAAACTAACAGAGGTTTTCCTTTTAGCAGATTTGAATAAAGCAAATGTCCCTTTAAGCAGGTTAGCAAACAAACAGAGAGGTCTTCCTCTTAGTAGATTTGAATAAAGCAAATGTCCCTTTAAGCAGGTTAGCAAACAAACAGAGAGGTCTTCCTCTTAGTAGATTTGAATAAAGCAAATGTCCCTTTAAGCAGGTTAGCAAACAAACAGAGAGGTCTTCCTCTTAGTAGATTTGAATAAAGCAAATGTCCCTTTAAGCAGGTTATCAAACAAACAGTGAGGTATTCCTTTTAGCAGATTTAAATAAAGCAAATGTCTCTTTAAGCAGGTTAGCAAACAAACAATTAAGTATTCCTTTTAGCAGGTTTGTTAAAGGACCAGTCAACACATTAGATTTGCATAATCAACAAATGCAAGATAATAAGACAATGCAATAGCACTTAGTCTGAACTTCAAATGAGTAGTAGATTTTTTTTATAACAAATTTCAAAGTTATGCATATTTCCACTCCCCTTGTACCATGTGATAGAAATCAGCCAATCACAAATGCATATACGTATAGTCTGTGAATTCTTGCACATGCTCAGTAGGCTCTGGTGACTCAAAAATTGTAAATATAAAAGACTGTGCACATTTTGTTTAATGGAAGTAAATTGGAAAGTTGTTTAAAATTACATGCTATATCTGAATCATGAAAATTTAATTTAACCTGAGTGTCCCTTTAAAGCAGATGTCCCCATAAGTAGGTTAGCAAACAAACAAGGAAGTATTCTTTTTAAGCAGGTTAGCAAACAAACAGAGAGGTCTTCCTCTTAGTAGATTTGAATAAAGCAAATGTCCCTTTAAGCAGGTTATCAAACAAACAGTGAGGTATTCCTTTTAGCAGATTTAAATAAAGCAGATGTCCCCTTAAGCAGGTTAGCAAACAAACAATGAAGTATTCTTTTTAGCAGGTTTGTTAAAGCAGATGTCCCCTTAAGCAGGTTAGCAAACAAACAGAGTGGAATTCCTTTAGAGTTAGCAAACATACAGAGAGGTATTCAGGCAAGGAGATTCTGGCAGGGGAGGAAGAGACATCAGAACTTTACTCACACAGGTCCGGTCCGGCATGAAGAGGGAGAGAAAAACAAACGGGCCCCGAGTAAGATCTCCCGCCGAGATTTGAAGGCAGGGAGACTCTGACGTCCGTATGAGTGCCAGATACCGCGTTACGTTGCTAGGCAACGTGACGTGATACAGAGGAGATCCGTGAGCCGCGGCGACACGGCAATGAGCGGATCCGATGCATGACACATATATAAAGTTTTCATAAAAAGGGGTTATATACGATATTGAGATAGTTTTTTTGATGTTAAATAATTCTTAAAACAATGTAACATCTTGAATGTTTGTAAGAATATAGCAAATCTTATTTCTACTATACGTTGTATTGTTTGCTTAGAATCAAATAGAGACAATCGTGTTGTCTGATGTCGGATTAACACATAGTAAGTGGTATTTTAAAAAAAGAGCGACAATCTCAGAAACTAAGCTGCAATATAAATACCTGCAATGGCTAAAAAATAGGTAACATACGAAAAAGTTAATAGCCCAAAATAATCAATATGGTTGGCCAACCTTATCACTATAAAACAATAAATGTATTAGAAAAATATCCTTATTAGAAAAATATCCTTATATAAAATTTCTAGTACTTTGCAAAAGAGCGTATAGCAAATGACATGCTACTAAGTTGATATCAACAGTAACTAGTGTTGCACGCTTATGCCAGTATACATTTCTACCGCTGTTAATGCCAGCAGATTTTTTTGGGCATTTGCTGTACAGCTGCAACAGTTCATAAATCAAAGACAGTCTCTTTTGTGAGATATTTAGACAGTTTCTCTTGTATACTAAAATAAAATATGTCCCAGTGTCTCAATTGCTAACAAGTGCACTTGTTGATATTATACCTTAAATCTTCAGACCTGTGTTGTCGGTCCTTCAAATCTTTGAAATCGCTTCTGTGTCTGTAAAAAGTCCGTCGATGAAGTCAGCCGATTCTAGAGCCGTCACTCTCCTCAGCGTTCCAACAGCGGTTAGCCCCAAGTCCGCGCATTCTCCTAGGTAGGCTGTATTTGGTTATCCTGTGGGGGTTGGGTCCTGCTGTTTTTGCTGTGACAGCTCTATGGCAGACTTAGGCGGTGATGTGATTATCGAATATGGAGTCATGCAATGCGTTTCAGCTGAGCACCTCAGCCTTTGTCAAGCATGTCCTCCATGATATCTTCTGGGTTTAAATACCTTTCTCTCGACTTTGATTGGTTGAACTAGATTTTTTAACAAACGATAATCTTTGTAGAAGTCAAATGTCAAAACTTTTGATTGCAATGTACAGTCATAAAATTCATAAAAACACAGTCATTAAAAGCATCTTGATATTTTAACTTACAAAGCACTCAACAGCCTAATTCCCAACTATATTTCCTCTCTCATCGTGATATATTCCCCATCCCATTCTCTTCGATCAACCTCTGACCTACTTCTCTCCACTCCTGTTATCTCTACGTCTCACTCCCGCCTCCAAGACTTCACACGTGCTGCTCCTGTCCTCTGGAACGCTCTACCTTGCTCCATGAGACTGTCTCCAACCTTGTATAGCTTCAGACACTCCTTGAAAACCCACCTATTCAGAGAGGCTTACCACCATTGCTGTGGCTTAGGATGTGTACCCAGTCCAGTCTGTGAGTGCGGTCCATTCCTGTGTTTTGTATTTACATAGGGGAGGTTACAAAAGCCTGTGTCACCCTGGGAGGTTCCCAGTTGGTTTGTTTGGAAGTATGCATTGTCTAGGTGCTGGTTTAGGGTCCCAGGGAGGGAAGGAGGAGACCTTGTCGTGGCTTTATCCTTTGGCGCCAAATGTAACTGACTTCCCCCAGTTTTGCTTTTAAACATTAATGTGAATCTGCTGGCGAGTGCCAGGTTTTCTGTGTGTTGTGTTGATAATGTTTGTAATGCTTCCCTGCGGGCCTGTCTCTGGGGTTAACTGCCTGGGTTGCTGGGAACTTTGCAGCTGTCTGTCAGTGTTCAGGGCTGTGGAGTTTGCTGTGGCTTAGGATGTGTACCCAGTCCAGTCTGTGAGTGTGGTCCATTCCTGTGTTATATATATATATATACATATACATTTTTAAAGATTTATATGCACATATCTCAATGTTAAAGCCCTTTTTTTGCCTTTTTTCCCTAACACCTGAGATCTCATATCTTTGAGCCTTTATAACTTTTGTGTGCAATATTTTTTTTGAATAATTTTTATTACGTTATTACGAGTGTAAATGTACTTTGTATTTTTGATGTGTTTTGTGCAACTTTTTTGTTTTGCCAAACAGTTAACCAGAGCTCTGAAGTTGCGAAAATCATTTTAGCATAAATTGCAATTGCACTCAAACGATCACGCTTACTTTAAACTCGTAATACGAGTGGTAATCCTGATGAGCACAAAAAACCCACAATAAACCCCTTATTGCTTGGACGCAAGTGTTTGCGCTCCACTCGTAATCTGACCCAATATTAATAAACTATATACAGGAAGCAAAAAAAAACAGGATTGTCCCAGGAAAAACGGGACAGTTGGCAACTATGGATAGAAAGTTCCCATAGATGTTCATATGAACTGGAAATGCTTGTAATCTAAGGATTATTTTTAACATTTATACATTTAGCGACTCCTATCTTGAGTGTTTTTCTGTAGTTCCTAAAATATAAAGATTCCAGACTATGAACAATTTGTGCAGCCTGGTTTTGTCCTATTAATTAATTCTAAGAAAAGTGAGCTAATGTGGATTAAAAAGGTCAGTTCTGGGGGGCGGAGCCAGCAACGCTTGAGAGTGGATGCACATTTGTGAAGCTCCAGCTAGTATTGCTCTAAAAATTGATTTTACATGCTTCTTAAGGCACTTCTCATCCTCTAAGTATTGAAGAACATGAGGCAGATTCCTGCTTAATATTCGATGAAGGTCATAATATTGCATTGAGACAGTTTTCTTAAGTTAGAACCTGAGGCTTTATCTGAAGTTGGCCGGGCGGTGGCCATTTTCCTGCCCGCGTGGTGGGGAAGTTACCTTGCACAGACCAGTCTATACTTCTCTATGTGAACTAAGACTTTTCTCGCTATCACCCTAACCCTCGGCATCTGAGATGGTGGAAGCCCACTGGATCCTAGCAGAACTAAATAAACTTCTAGAGTCTTATAGACTCACTTTCATCTCAGCTTTGATCGGAGCTCCAGACTCTGCGGATGTCGGCGGAGTACAGGAGGAAGCCTGCATATGTCCGGCCAACAGCGGCAGCGTGTGTGGTGATGCTTTGGGGTCCCAGCATCTCCCGTATACTTCAGCGGCTGAGTCTTTGAGTGTTGCTGCCGGTGGGGCTGGCCACCCGATCAGTGCAGATCCCACGACGCTGGAAATGAAGGTTTGGCTCCGGATTCCAGTGCTTTCTCGCACAACCCTACCCTTACCTACTTGCCTTTGTCACTGCAAAACCAAACATCTATGGGTCCTACACGTGGGTTAGCCTCGGTCAGTGATTATGCTTCTCATCTAAGACGCCAGGAGCAGAAAGATAAGTGCGGCTTTCTCTCTGACCAAACGCTTAAACTGCACTTGAGACTCAGCTTAGAACAAGCTCATGTGCTTGGGGACAGACTCTCCTTACCCTGGCCCTCCGGCGTGGGATAGATAAACCGAGATGAAGCTATTGAAGGCCCTCCTAACCAGATAATGTAACTATGAGGGTGAACTGACATTAAGATACCGTGGGACTGCATTCTTTTATTCACTTCTTGAACAGAGTGCTTGTTTTATGGTTATAGGACGGACTATGTTCTTATGTTCTTATGCTATTTGTTAAGTGGCAGGTTAATGGGTTTTATATAGTAAATAGTTTTATATGTTCCGCCAGCTCATGCAATGTTAGGTAATTATCACTTGGGGTTGCTTGCTAGACATGGTATATTTCACATTCATCAATGGGTTAATAAACTCTGTAACCCACTCAGTTTAGAGAGCCAGACAGAGCAGATTTTATTAGTTTAGATGTTTCAAACGATGACATTTATGATTCTAGGGTTTTTTTGCTCAGCAACGCTACTCTCCCTATATGTTAGCATTTATAAGCTGGTTATTACCCCATGCACTACATATTAATGTTGTAGTTTATACGCTCCAAATGACACCACCTATGGCTTTAGGATCCTCTGCGATCAATAACATTATTCTATCTGTATGTTGTTTTTTTGCAGGTTGACTAGTTAATCTTTAGATTTCTGAAATAATTTGCATGTTATTAAATATAATGCTGGACTGTGTGCTAACATTCTCAGTACGTCATTACCATAGATGTCAGTTTATACCATTTTCCACGTATGTATGACCACCTCCCCTCCTCCCCCCCCCCCACTCTCATATAATGTACCTTCCTGCTTGGAAGGTCTAGTTATGCGGTCTGTCTTATTTGTACCGCAACCTTTATCATTGAAAGTATTAATGTGACATTTCTCTACTTCATTTTTACTGTAATGCTAGTAATATGTGACTAAGAAATAGTCCACAAGATATAAGAGATTCTCAAAATATTTTTATATTGCAAAGCTGATTATACATGGCTGCAGGGTGTTTCCCCAAAGTTTACAAGTATTCATGCTATATTATATATGTTCACAGAATGTTTCAAGATGTAGGGGGACCTCTTAATTCTCTATGTCATAAAACTAGGAGTGCATATCAGCAAAATGTTTTACAGCAAAACTAAATTTGGAAAAGTGAGGTATTTGTTTTGTATGGGTAAAACTCTTTATGATATAATGGTTATGACTACATCTTTGTAAGTATCATGGATATGATGTTGTTCTGCCCCGTTGCTCTTTCTATATGTTAATATCCCTCTTGTACTGTGACATGTATGTTGTAACCTACTTTTAACCTCAATAAAAAATATATAAAAAAAAAAAAAAAAGAAAAAAGGTCAGTTCTACCAAGTTTAATTTTCCTTTTAAATCAGTGGAAACATTTAAATATCTAGGAATCCACATGCACGCTAATCCTAAATTATGGTATAAACTAAATATTCCTCCTGTTGTTAAGAAAATCGAAAGCGATTTAGAATCTTGGATTTCATTACCCTTGTCAATGTCAGCTCGCGTCAGTCTCATCAAGACGATTATATTTCCACGTCTACTATATCCTCTACAGAATCTACCACTATTTATCTCTATGTCAGATCAACGCAAATTATATTCTATCTTCTCCAGATTTATCTGGAAAAACAAAAAAATCTCACATTGCGCTTAAAAAATTAATGCACTTTCGTGATTCAGATGGACTCGCACTACCAAATATTCAACTTTATAATATTGCTTGTCTAGCTAAAATTGCTATAGACTGGTTAGCAGATACTAATATTTTTTCCTGTACAGCTATGGAAAACTTTATGCTATCCCCTTTTTCTATCAAAGCCAGTTTGCATTATGCACTCAAAGGGACAGTAAACCTTAAAAATAATGTTATATAATTCTGCACATAGTGTAGAATTATATAACATTATTTAAGTACATTATTTAAAAGCCTTTATTACCTTTAAATATGTAAAAATTATGGCGCTTTTACAGACCCGCTCTCTGCTCTCTGCTCAGCGGGTCTGTAATATTTAGTCAGCGCATCGGGCCAGCTGCATAGTCACAGCCCGGCCCAACCGCGCCATAGCACTAAGTGCAGCTCGCTCCTGTCACAGGAGCGAGCTGCACTTAGTCTTATGGCGCGGTCGGGCCGGGCTGTGACTATACAGCTGGCCCGATGCGCTGACTAAATATTACAGACCCGCTCAGCAGAGAGCGGGTCTGTAAAAGCGCCATAATTTTTACACATTTAAAGGTAAAAAAGGCTTTTAGAACTATAGCACTTAAATAATGTTATATAATTCAGCACTATATGTGCAGAATTATATAACATTATTTTTAAGGTTTACTGTCCCTTTAAGGATTTACCTTATAATATTAAAGGTTTGTTAACTATTAAAAATATTATTAAAGCCTGGCAACAATTTTGTACTCTTATAGGAGTTAATTATTCTTTTTCTGAATTTCTCCCAATAATTGGCACAATAGATTTCTCTCCAGGCTATTCCCAGGCAGCTTTCAAGAAATGGGCCGATAAAGGACTCATTAATATATATCAAATCTTCCAGGATGATGGCTATATTCGTTCTTTTGAATCTCTTGTCTCACAATTTGGTCTCCCTAGACAGGATATGTTTGCTTTTTTTCAGTTAATGCATTATTGCAGTAGCCATAGTTGAGAACTTAATCAATGTCTAGCATGGTCTGATATTAAAAAATGTATCTCGAAATTTAGAGTAGGGCTGTCCTCAATTTCACTTATGTATGATATAATGCTCAATAAACAGAACCTACTCAGCCTTAATAATATTTTCAGTTCTTGGTCTCGGGACTGCCCAAATTTGGAAGATGATGAAATAAAAGCTAGCTGTATCCTAGTAAATAAATGTCGAATCCCATCGAGTTGGAAAGAATCACATCTTAAAATTATAAATAGATCTTATATAACGCCACTAAGATTGTCAAAGATGTATATTTCCCAATCTGCTAATTGTCCTCGTTGTTCATATCCTAAAGCTGATATATTACACATGTTTTATTATTGTCCTAGACTAAGACAATTATGGAATAAACTATCTTTTTGGTTAAAAAAGTTTTTATGGTATTGACATATTATTTAGTCCAGAAAATATTATTTTTCTTAATATTCACATTATCGACTCCAATTTAAGACTAAACATTTTGGTATCTATCATTCTGTCAATCAGACATCTTATAGCAAAAAATTGGAAATCCAAATCGGTTCCTTCCTTCCCTATGGTTATTCAGGAAATACAAAATCAAATAATTTTTGAATCCTACCATCTTAAATCTGCCAAAGAGAAAAATTTTTTTTTTTTATCTCAGACTGGCTACCTATCATTAAGTCTTATACACCTAATATCCAAAAACGTATCTTGTCTCCATTTTTAAGTTCAGATAGTTTTGCTGAATTTGTACTATATAATGAATTCCCAGCATCTTGGATCTCTTGCTATAGAGAGCAAGGGACCTTATGAATATAGGCCAGGATTGCAGTGTATGACAAGGATTTGGGATAGGGGAGAGGGTGAGAGGGAGGTTTTTATTTTTAGTGTTGTGTTTTTTTTTTTTTTTTTTTTCCCCTTATTGTTTATTATCTGATTGGTTCTGTTTTTTGTTAAAGGAGAGTAAAGAGAAAAGAAAGAAAAAATTAAGTTAGCCTCTGGTTCTGATATTATCCATTATGATTAAAAGATTTAAGAATGCTAAAGTTATGTTCGATATCACAAAGATTACCGCAAGTCAATTTAGGTTTAAGATATTAACTATCTACGTATATAAGATATGAGTTCATTAAGTTAGAATTGATATGTTATAAATGATGACTGTTATTTGCCCTGTGTGGCATATATTATTTGAGTCATGATCTTTATGTCTGTGGACTTTTCCTAACTTAATGTTAAAGTAATTTAGTAAGTGCAACTGAAAGATTTAAGTTTGTTAAGCTAAGGAGTATATTACACACCATTAAGGAGTATTTTTAGTCACTTTTATGTTCAAGACTCTAACTTTCGTGTTTAATGATGTAAGAATGTCAAGTTAAGATTGATATCTTTGTATTAATTTGGTCAATTTTGTTATTTTATGCCCTGCGTGGCATATACTATTTGACTTGTGACTCTTATATTTGCTGACTTACCCAAATAAAAAGTTATAAAAAAAAAAAGGAAAAACGGGACAGTTGGCAACTATGGATAGAAAGTTCCCATAGATGTTCATATGAAGTGGAAATGCACGACTGGCTTGTAATCTAAGGATTATTTTTAACATTTATACATTTAGCGACTCCTATCTTGAGTGTTTTTCTGTAGCTCCTAAAATATAAAGATTCCAGACTGTGAACAATTTGTGCAGCCTGGTTTTGTCCTATTCTTTATCTGTTTCTTTAATTTTTTATAGTGAGTATACGGCCACTAGAAAACTTTAAAATAATTAGTATGTCACAATTGATTATTTAACACTTTTTTTTTTACACCTAAGTGTTTTGAGTTTTTTTGACTACCTACATTTAAACCCTATTGTAAGTCAAATTTCAGTGAGCGACCCACACAAATTTTATATTGTTTTTATTTCAGCAGACTCAACAGATTCACAACATGCCATTATAATATTTATAATTCATGGCATGTGACATAGCTGCGGCAAAATTTTTAAAAATTAAGAATCTAGTAAATAATATTGAAAATGTCCCAGTGGCCATTGCTGTTACGGTAATCACCTAACTAAATTGTCATCAAGGATAGCCAAATGAGAAATAAGGACCCATACAGGTTTTTGAAGGTTATCATATAGATTACAGAGGCCCCATTGTGCAGTATGGAAAGCACTTTCCGTCTGTTCACTATAGTGATCACCTGACTATACAGACAAAAACAATTTCTAACAGCAAAAAAAAAGAAAAAACTTAATTAGGGGACTCAAGACATACTAGTTTTTTTCATTGTGCATATAAACTATAATCCTTGTGTCCTCCTGGGTGTTTTGTTGTTTTTATTTTATTTTTAAATGATTTGTTTTCTTTTACTGCTCCAACACCAGGTGTTCTCTTTCAAATGAGGGGTCTCAGAGATTTGTAGCTGCTATGAGAGCTGAGATTGAGGGATTTGAAGTACCCCCCAACCATCCAGCTCCCTAGCAGCTACACTGAACTTCCTGGCTCAGCCCCTTTGTGACGTCAAAGCCTGGGAGTGCCAGCCACTAGGTCAGAATTGAACCCCTGCCTTTAGTGCAGGGGATTGCCAAAAACAGTGGTTTAATGGCAATTCCCCTACTTGACGAAGAGGCATCGTCTTGCGCCTGCAGACTGCGATGTGCATGACGAACTTTGCTCGTCATGCGCATCAAAGGGGTTTTCATAGCAGGCAAGGTCTTTAATGTGAACACAGGTGCCATCTGATGCCCTCACACAGCTAGAAGCGGATATGTCTTTAGAACTCACTGAAACAGTGAGTCCATTACAGGTTGTTAAAATGTGATGATCTTAAGGCTACTTTGTAACCAGAGTGTAGAGTGCTATTAGCAAAGTTCATTTTGGCAGGGTCTTCTCTAAAGGAAAAGTCATCATATGTCAATGCTTCGTAAATACAGTTTCATCAGGGAATATTACATAACAAGATTTTTCTGGAGCCGGCTTACTCTCAAGGAAATGGACTCCAGTAATGTTTAACTCACAGAACATACAATGAATATCTTCCTCAATAGCATCAGGGGGTAACTGGGAAATACGGACAGTATAAGGAGGGAGTACAGAATAGTTCTGACTTGTTGATACGTTGTCAAAGCTGGTAGAAGCAATGGTCTTAGTTGTGACAGATAAACAGGAACTAGTGGTCTGTAAATCTTCCTCTTCCATGTCTTCATCAGTGGAGTAAAATTCATAGTCAAGATCCAGGAGGTTAGCCTCAGGATTAACTTCACACTTTCCCTGTAAATGTTCCTCTTCCATGTCCTGGAGTAAGAGTCATAGTAAGGATCCAAAAAGGTTAGCCTCGGGATTAACTTCACACTTTCCATCCTATCTCCAGGCTGACAGCCTTTGAAAGTGTCATCTCCTTAGCTAGCTACTCAAACTGCTGTGGCAAGGAATAGGTGTCAGGTATGATTTGATCTTTATATGATGTAGCAGCTTTTACAGTTATCCTTTCATTATTCGGCTGCTTAGTCGGTTGTGGCCTAGCAGATATTCTAGGTTTATTTAGGTTTTTTCTCTAAGATGAAGCAGCAGAGTTGGTTGTCGTCAGTTTTTTGGCCTGCTGATCTGGCAGATGTGTTTTGGGGATTTTAGCAGGCCTAGCTCTAGCTTCGCTCTTAGGTGTTGTAAAAGGTGTAATAATGCACTCTTCTCTGGGATTCTTTTAGAGGCTGAATGGGGCAAACCCCCACAATAAAGCAAAGTGCTTTGAGTCTCCTCTGAGGCATTTCTTCTTTAGAAAGGGGTGAGCATTTGCTGCGAGGGGACATTTGTGATGTGTTTTCATAGCTACAATGTGCTTGGCACAACTCAGGTGCTGAGACTGTCCTGTATAGTTTGTCTGTAGACTTAAATGGAAAACTGATATCAAAATTTGCCTCTGAATTCTTATGTATAATATTGTTGCTCAACTTAACTGTCTGGGAAGTCACTGGAAAAGGCTGTGTCATTGAAGATATCTTGAAAGACAATGCCTGGATACTTTTAGCCAACATTGCCATTTGCTGATTGATGGTTGGGACCAGCAGAGACAGGGCTGTCATGGCTTAGGCCATCCCTGCAAGCTCCATAAGTTGTTGGCTCTGTCATTCTGTCATGATTCAGGCCTCTTTAGCAGGATGGAGACCAATAACAGGGTTAGCAGGAAACTGGGCAGATTGCATAGCAATAGACTGGAAACTCAAATTTATACAACAGTCCTGTTTATTAGGAGAAAGCTACACAGGCAAATAGCATAAATAGTATAAATAGTTTATACTTGGAAACAGGTACAAATAAGTGTTAATTGATGAAAACTGTACAAACCAGCATAGCTGATGTTCAGTTACAGGTTTATACAGACAAAGCCAAGTACTGAAAGGCCCATGCCCACTTCAGGGACAAGGAGTATAGTGCCCTCTTCTGTGCCAAACAAAGGGAATTGTATACTTCTGGGCAAAGCAAAGTTGAATGCCTTTTCCTGGGCTAAGCAAAAGAAGAAAGTGTCTGTTTCTGGGCCAAATAAGGGGATACCAGGTTGCTGAATACAGGCTGAACACAGCAACAGACAAAGGCAGTGCTGGAGATAGGATAAACAAAAAGTCACAGCAGGCAATAAGGTACTGGAGCTGGAAAACTGCAACGGGAAAGTCCAAGCAATAGTAGTAACTGTGCCAAATGTAGACCAAGGTAAGGACAGTCTAAAATTGAAATGATAGCAGCAAGTATTCAAACTTAGGAAAGGTTGCAGGCAGGAAATCCAGCAACAAACAGGAAGCAAGAACAGCCAAGACTCTAATGCCAGAGGAAGGTGTGAAGGCATAGGCTTCTCCATATGTAGTCAAAGAGCATTTGCCTGATTAGCTAGCATCCAGACAGCTGGGAGACACACATACTGTGTAATGCTCGTGGGATACTCCTCTATCAGACCAAACTCGGCCAGTAGTCTTGTTATCCTGGCGTCGAGCCGGAATGATAGGTAATATCCCAGAGGAGAGAAAGTAGTAAGATGAGGAAGATGGCACTCACCACAGACAGTCCCCAGCGGCAACGGCAGAGCAGTCCAAGGACAAACCACTAGAATGGTCAGGAAGGCAGGGTTTGGCAACAGCAAAGCAGTGCAAGGGCACACTGCTAGAATAGTCAGACAGGCAGGATTTGGCAACAGTAAAGCAGTCCAAGGGCACACCACAAGAATGGTCAGGCAGGCAGGGTTCGGCAACAGTATATCAATCTAATAATTAAGGGGTATAGCAAGAAGAGTAGTCAGACCGGCAGGGTTCATACACAAATAGGCAAATTAATACAATGATCTGTCACACCCAGGAGCACACAAATTAGCACCTATACTTGGGCAGTGACAGATCGTTGTACGAAACTTACATAGGCGCAGGATTCACACCACAAAGGTCTGACTGGCATCAGGAGAGTGCGGCAACAAGCAGGGAAGGAGAAGCAAGGAGATGCCGCGCCCCTAGAAATGGCTAGAGTGGTGTGACATAGCCCCCCTCTCAAGGGTTCCCTCCGGGAACCAGAGTCGGCCTCGAAGGATGAGCAGCATGGAATCTGGAGACCAGAGATGGAGCATGCATATCACGGGCAGGAACCCAGGAACGATCTGCCACAAAGTAACCCTTCCAATGTATCAGATACTGCAGTTGTCTGCGCCTGTATCTGGAGTCCAGGATCTCAGCTACCTTATATTCGTGGTCACCAAGGACCAGGAGCGGAGGAGGAGGAACTTGGAGCCGGGTATATCTATTCTTGATGTAAGGTTTGAGTAGTGAGATGTGTAAGACTAGGTGTATGCGTAGGGTTTTGGACAAAGCCACTTTGTAGGCAACAGGAGACAGTCTCTTCAGGACCTTGTAAGGGCTGATAAACCTAGGCCCCAATTTGTGACAAGGTTGACGTAGACGAATGTGTCGAGTAGAGATCCAAACACGTTCACCCACTGGGATGGCACGTACAGAAGCTCTATGACGATCAGAAAACTTCTTATATCTAGAGACAGCTGAACGTAGCTGAGAGCGAATACGTTGCCAATGAGTAGTAAGTCCCAGTGGACTGAGCAGAAAGAGGGAAGACACGAGGTTGATACCCTGCTGTGGCTTGAAATGGAGAACATTTAAGAGAAGAGTGCCAATAAGTGTTTCTTGCCAGTTTAGCTAGGGTAACAACTCAGACCAGTTGGTATGGCGAGTGTTGACAAAGGCTCTAAGATAGGCTTCAAGATCCTGGTTTACTCTCTCAGTTAGTCCATTGGTCTGAGGATGGTAGCCAGAAGACAAGGAAACAGTGGTTCCAATCAACTTACAAAAGGCTCTCCAAAAGGTAGAGATGAACTGTGGACCTCTGTCGGAAACAATATTCACAGGAATGCCATGAAGTCATACCACATGCAAGAGAAAAAGAGATGATAATTCTTGGGCAGAAGGCAGTTTGGTTAGGGGTACAAAATGAGCCAGTCTGGAAAAGCGATCCACCACAACCTAGATAACTGTATGGTGGTCAGAAGGGGGAAGGTCCACAATGAAGTCCATTGTTATGTGTGTCCATGGTTTTTTAGGAATGGACAATGGTTGGAGCAAGGCAGGAGGCAAGGATCGGGGAGTTTTGTTGGCAGCACAAGTTGTGCAGGCTCTCACATAATCCTGAGCATCAGACTTCATAGTAGGCCACCATACGTGTTTGGAAAGACGCTTAAAAGTCCTAGTCAAACCGGGATGTCCTGAGAGTTTACTATCATGAGCCCAGGATAGCACAGGGGTGCGTAGGTTCAGAGGTACAAAGAGGATATCGGAGGCCACGGGGGCTCCAGGTGGTTTACTAGACTGGGCATGTTGCAATCTTTGCAGAAGGGTGGTATTCAGTTGAGCAACCACACAGGAGGGAGGTATTATGTGTTCAATAGGAGCTTCAGAGGAGTCACTTGAGTGAGGAACTGAGGGGAAAGGGTGTCCACCTTCTTGTTCTTCATCCCAGGAAGATAAGAGACCACAAAGTTAAAACGGGAAAAGAACAAGGCCCACCTGGCTTGTCGGGGATTGAGTCAATGAGCAGTCTCTAGGTAAGTCAGATTCTTGTGGTCGGTGAGAATCTGAATGGGATTGGCAGTGCCCTCTAACCAATGACGCCATTCAGTCAAAGCCATCTTAATGGCTAAGAGTTAACGATTACCCACATCGTAGTTCCTCTCAGCAGTAGTAAAGCATTTAGAGAAAAAGGCTACAGGGTGTGACTTGGAAGTCAAAGGATCCCTTTGGGTAAGAACTGCTCCAGCCCCTATCTCGGAGGCATCAACCTCTAAAGTGAACTGTAGGTCAGGATCAGGGTAGTGGAGCACAGGAGCTGAACAGAAAGCCTTTTTCAGACAAGAGAAGGCATTTATGGCTTCGGGAGGCCAATGTTTACAGTCTTTGTTCCGTTTTATCAATTCAGTCAGAGGAGCAACTGTTTGTGAAAAGTTATTTAGAAACTTGCGGAAATAATTGGAGAACCCCAAGAACCTTCTTCGAGATGACATAACCAAGGAATTGGATCTGAACTTGGTCAAACTCACACTTTTCTAGTTTGGCTACAAAAGAATTGTCTCTGAGACGTAGAAGCACCTGTCTATGATGCTCCTCTAAAGTGGAAGAGAAAACAAGGATATCGTCCAGATAGACGATGACAGTGCGGTTGAGGAGGTCACAGAAGACATCATTCGTACAGGGTTCGGCAACAGTATATCAATCCAATAATTAAGGGTTATAGCAGGAAGAGTAGTCAGACAGGCAGGGTTCATACACAAATAGGCAAATTAATACAATGATCTGTCACACCCAGGAGCACACAAAGTAACACCTATACTTGGGCAGTGACAGATCGTTGTAGGAAACTTACATAGGCACAAAATTCATGCCACAAAGGTCCGACCAGCATCAGGAGCGTGCAGCAATAACATCAGCACCGCACGCATCCGAACCCGACACAACCCCTGGCAATGAGCAGGGAAGGAGAAGCAAGGAGACGCCGCACCCCTAGCAACGGCTAGAGCGGCGCGGCGTGACATACTGATGCTAATATTCTTCCATAAACCCCTGCAAATAAACTTCCTCTAGTGGCACAAACAGAGCAAGCCAGACTCTGAACCTGGAGTCCCTTGTTCTATTCCAAGGAGAGCACAGTGAAGGAAGTCACCAGTGGCGTCCCCGCTGTGCAATTTGCATTTGAATATGAACAGTAGCTTTTGGGATCATGACAGATAGGTCAAGTGGCAATAAGAAAGCTATTGCTAAGATGGCAAATAAGAAAAAGAGGATTGCCTTGGCTGTGAAGCACCACCAGTGGACTACTGAATACTGAAAAAGTTCTTATGGACCAAGTCATCAAAATTTGAAATCTTCAAATCCTCATTTTTTTTTGTATGTTGTTGAGTAGGTGAAAGGATGGTTCCTCATTGTGTGACACCAGCTGTCAAACATGGAGGTAGGATGGGACTCTTTTGATGGATCCAGCGTTGGCAACTTCCACAGAGTGCGTGGCACCCTGAACTAAAATTTATCACAGAATTTTGCAGCACTATTCAATAGCCTCTGGTGTACACTTGTTGGTCAGGGTTCAGCAAAATAATGACCCAAAACACTCCTCCAGGCTATGTCAAAACTGCCTTAGAAGAACAAGACAATGGGCTTCAAATCATGCAATGGGCAGCACATTTACCAGGCTTAAACCCCATCAAGCTGGTTTGGGATGAATTTAAGAAAAGGTTGAAAGCAAGGCAATTTAAAAGTTCAACATATTTGTGGGAACTTCTTCAGCAGTGTTGGGAAGAGCTTAGATTTAATTTAGTTAAACACAACAATTCCATGATTTCATTTTTATCTCCTGTTATTTATTTGCTCTATTCTTTCATTTCAAACTACACTGAGACATCAAATGGCATCAATTTTAATAAAAAAACGGAAAGTGTGCTAAAACTTTTGACCAGTTGAGTGTGTATGTGTGATGAATATTTATCTGTGTGTGGGTATGTACAGTATGTATATCAGCATCTCTGAATGAGAGTCTGTTTGTTAGTGAGACTATATAGATATAATGTTTGTTGTTGAGTTGGGTGTGTGTCTTTGAGTGTGTGATTATGTGAGGATATCTATGACTGCTGGTTTCAACAGTGTCTGAGTGTCTTATCTAGCTCTGTAGTTATAAGTCTGTGCATGTGAATTGTGTGTCTACAGAGAAAGCTTTGGTTGGACAAAGGATAGTATTGAGTGTATGTCCATAGAACTCAACCAAGGACTTCAGACCCTGGTCATTTACCTTTGGTCTTGGTTGGGGACAATTTTATTACATTGTTGCGTAAGCAATCAGAATGTAAGCCCTTCTTCAACTTCATTATTTACCATGTTTTTACCTTAAATACTTCCAGCAACACAAAAGGGAATGATGAGTGGGCTAATTGAAAAGTCACAATATATTTTTTAGTTATATAATTAGATAAGATAAGCATTAGTTTGATGTTGTAGGTAAAAGTTTTATTCAGGCCTTGAAGCTACTTCTGTTTCTGAGTTCCAGTGATCCAGACTTTTCAAGCCTTCTGCCTAGATTCTATAGTGGTGTATCTTGCATACCATCAGCGCCTTTAAAGCTAAGTCTCCATATAGTGATGCTTATTTATAGCTGTATATCCTGCATATTATCTATGCCTTTAAACCTAAGCCTGTGCAAAGCTGTGTATCCTGCAATCCCACATATCTTCTGCACTTTTCAAGCTATATTTGTATCCTTCATATTTATAGCTGTATATCTTGCAGGTCCGTTGTGCTTCTAAAGTTAAGGTTACATATCAGTATATCCTACATACATTCTGTACCTATAAAGCTACCTGTGTATTCTGCAATTAATCATCTGTACCTTTGAAACTTTAATTCTGTAAGTTTCAGCCCATGTTATTCTTGCCTCCTGCGATTGAATACAATACTCCCTGGTCTCCTGTTGAGCAATTCAAGTACCTTGGTATCTGACAAGTCACATAGGGGCATATGTATGAAGATCTGGAGGACCTGATCTGACACTGCGGATCAGGTCCGCCAGACCTCGCTGAATACGGCAAGCAATACGCTCGCCGTATTCAGCATTGCACCAGCAGCTCACAAGAGCTGCTGGTGCAACGCCGCCCCCTGCAGACTCCCGGCCAATCGGCCGACAGCAGGGGGGTGTCAATCAACCCGATCGTACTCGATCGGGTTGATTTCCGGCGATGATTGTCCGCCTGCTCAGAGCAGGCGGACAGGTTATGGAGCAGCGGTCTTTGTGACTGCTGCTTCATAACTGCTGTTTCTGGCGAGTCTGAAGACTCGCCAGAAACAGAGGCCATCAAGCTCCTTATGCAGCTTGATAACTAGAGGCCATAGTGTGTCCTGGTGCCTTTCTGGTGTGGTGTCAGTCTCTGCGTTGGAGGTCACAAATAAGTTCTGCTCCCCACCGCTGGACTTGTGCCTAGTACCTCCAACATTGTCTCAATAAATGAAGTCAGAGCAGTTCACAAGTGTAACAAGCTTTGTGTTCTTACTGCATTTATTACCTAGTGTCATCAGTCTCACCAGAACTTTCATTCCATTGATATTGCTATATCTGGGCTGATTTCCATTGAGCCTTTAAAAATGGAGTCGTAAGCTACCGAAGCGGCCGACCACTAAAAGTAGTTTATGGCTTCATTTAAGTACCAGGTTTCCATTGAAAAAGTTTCCACTGTGTGTGCGGTCGCTCTTTTCGTGTAGGTGTAAGTTAACTTTGTGTTAACGCTTCCACCAGATGCCGGATTTCTAAAACATTAATAGGTTCCTATGGTAAGCCGACCTTACATATACGGCGCCAAGAACAAGTGTGGTGCGTATATTTTACTCGTCGCTCGCTGTTAAAATAAAATCAAACACCTAACGCATGTGCAATATCTACTTCTCAACGGCAACCCCCCACCGCAATAACTAATGTATTAACCCCTAATCCGCCAACCCCCATATCACAAAGTATCTATTTAAACTATTAACCCCTAATCCGCCATTCCCCACTACGCAATCTAGCCATTTAAACTATTAATCCCTAATCTGCCATGCCCCCACAACAAAATCTAGCTATTTAAACTATTAACCCTAATCCACCATGCTCCACAACGCAATCTAGCTATTTAAACTATTAACCCTAATCCACAATGCTCCACAACACAATATAGCTATTTAAACTATTAAACCCTAAACCGCTATGCCCCCATATTGCAAATAACTAATCATTAAGCCCCTTAATCTAACACCCCCTAATTTAACCCCATTACATAAATTAAAATAATCCTAAATTACAATTAAAATAAAAACCTAACATTACTTTAAAAATAAAAAAAACTAAATTTAAATTAATCTAAAATTGCAAAAAATAAAAAAGTCTAACATTACATAAAATAATAAACCAAATGATCAAAAATAAAAAAAGTATACCTAATCCCTATGGCCTAGATTTAGAGTTTGGCGGTAGCCGTCAAAACCAGCGTTAGGCTCCTAACGCTGGTTTTTACCGCCCTCTGGTATTTGGAGTCAGTCAGGAAAGGGTCTAACGCTCACTTTGCAGCCGCGACTTTTCCATACCGCAGATCCCCTTACGTCAATTGCGTATCCTATCTTTTCAATGGGATCTTTCTAACTCCGGTATTTAGAGTCGTGGCTGAAGTGAGCGTTAGAAATCTAACGACAAAACTCCAGCCGCAGAAAAAAGTCAGTAGTTAAGAGCTTTCTGGGCTAACGCCGGTTTATAAAGCTCTTAACTACTGTGCTCTAAAGTACACTAACACCCATAAACTACCTATGTACCCCTAAACCGAGGCCCCCCCACATCGCCGCCACTCTATAAAAAATTTTTAACCCCTAATCTTCCGCTCCATACACTGCCGCCAACTACGTTATCCCTATGTACCCCTAATCTGCTGCCCCTAACACCGCCGACCCCTATATTATATTTATTAACCCCTAATCTGCCCCCCACAACGTCGCTGCCAGCTACCTACACTTATTAACCCCTAATCTGCCGTCCGCACGCCGCCGCCAGCTACATTATAGCTATGTACCCCTAATCTGCTGCCCCTAACACCGCCGACCCCTTTATTATATTTATTAACCCCTAATCTGCCCCCCACAACGTCGCCTCCACCTGCCTACACTTATTAACCCCTAATCTGCCGAGCGGACCGCACCGCTATTATAATAAAGTTATTAACCCCTAATCCGCCTCACTCCCGCCTCAATAACCCTATAATAAATAGTATTAACCCCTAATCTGCCCTCCCTAACATCGCCGACACCTAACTTCAAGTATTAACCCCTATTCTGCCGATCGGAGCTCACCGCTACTCTAATAAATTTTTTAACCCCTAAAGCTAATTTTAACCCTAACCCTAACACCCCCCTAAATTAAATATAATTTTATTCTAACGAAATAAATTAACTCTTATTAAATAAATTATTCCTATTTAAATCTAAATACTTACCTGTAAAATAAATCCTAATATAGCTACAATATAAATTATAATTATATTATAGCTATTTTAGGATTAATATTTATTTTACAGGTAACTTTGTATTTATTTTAACCAGGTACAATAGCTATTAAATAGTTAAGAACTATTTAATAGCTAAAATAGTTAAAATAATTACAAAATTACCTATAAAATAAATCCTAACCTAAGTTACAATTAAACCTAACACTACACTATCAATAAATTAATTAAATACAATATCTACAATTATCTACAATTAAATCTAACACTACACTATCAATAAATTAATTAAATACAATATCTACAAATAAATACAATGAAATAAACTAACTAAAGTACAAAAAATAAAAAAGAACTAAGTTACAAAAAATAAAAAATATTTACAAACATTAGAAAAATATTACAACAATTTTAAACTAATTACACCTACTCTAAGCCCCCTAATAAAATAGCAAAGCCCCCCAAAATAAAAAAATGCTCTACCCTATTCTAAATTAAAAAAGTTCAAAGCTCTTTTACCTTACTAGCCCTGAACAGGGCCCTTTGCGGGGCATGCCCCAAAGAATTCAGCTCTTTTGCCTGTAAAAAAACACATACAAAACCCCCCCCGCAACATTACAACCCACCACCCACATACCCCTAATCTAACCCAAACCCCCCTTAAATAAACCTAACACTAAGCCCCTGAAGATCTTCCTACCTTATCTTCACCATACCAGGTTCACCGATCGGTCCTCGGAAGTGTTGAAGAAATCCATCATCGGGCTGAAGTTGGAAGTCCATCATCGGGATGAAGTCTTCTATCAAGCCGCATCTTCAATCTTCTTTCTTCTGGAGCGGAGCAGAGCCATCTTCTTCCAAGCCGACGCGGAACATCCTCTTCAAGCGACGCCTACTCGCCGAATGACGGTTCCTTTAAGGGACGTCATCCAAGATGGTGTTCCTCGAATTCCGATTGGCTGATAGGATTCTATCAGCCAATCGGAATTAAGGTAGGAATATTCTGATTGGCTGATGGAATCAGCCAATCAGATTCAAGTTCATTCCGATTGGCTGATTGGATCAGCCAATCAGATTGAGCTCGCATTCTATTGGCTGTTCCGATCAGCCAATAGAATGCGAGCTCAATCTGATTGGCTGATTGGATCAGCCAATCGGATTGAACTTGAATCTGATTGGCTGATTCCATCAGCCAATCAGAATATTCCTACATTAATTCCGATTGGCTGATAGAATCCTATCAGCCAATCTTGGATGACGTAATTTAAAGGAACCGTCATTCGGCGAGTAGGTGTCGCTTGAAGAGGATGTTCCGCGTCGGCTTGGAAGAAGATGGCTCCGCTCCATAAGAAAGAAGATTGAAGATGCGGCTTGATAGAAGACTTCATCCCAATGATGGACTTCCGACTTCAGCCCGATGATGGATTTCTTCAGCCACCGCTTGGATCCAGACTTCAGCCCGAGGATGGACATCACTCTTCAGCCCCCCGCTTGGGCTTGGATCAACACTTCCGAGGACCGATCGGTGAACCTGGTATGGTGAAGATAAGGTAGGAAGATCTTCAGGGGCTTAGTGTTAGGTTAATTTAAGGGGGGTTTGGGTTAGATTAGGGGTATGTGGGTGGTGGGTTGTAATGTTGGGGGGGGTATTGTGTTTTTTTTACAGGCAAAAGAGCTGAATTCTTTGGTGCATGCCCCGCCAAGGGCCCTGTTCAGGGCTGGTAAGGTAAAAGAGCTTTGTTTATTTTGGGGGGCTTTGCTATTTTATTAGGGGGCTTAGAGTAGGTGTAATTAGTTTAAAATTGTTGTAATATTTTTCTAATGTTTGTAAATATTTTTTTATTTTTTGTAACTTAGTTCTTTTTTATTTTTTGTACTTTAGTTAGTTTATTTCATTGTATTTATTTGTAGATATTGTGTTTAATTAATTTATTGATAGTGTAGTGTTAGGTTTAATTGTAGATAATTGTTGGTATTTTATTTAATTAATTTATTGATAGTGTAGTGATAGGTTTAATTGTAACTTAGGTTAGGATTTATTTTACAGGTAATTTTGTAATTATTTTAACTATTTTAGCTATTAAATAGTTCTTAACTATTTAATAGCTATTGTACCTGGTTAAAATAAATACAAAGTTGCCTGTAAAATAAATATAAATCCTAAAATAGCTACAATATAATTATTATTTATATTGTAGCTATATTAGGATTTATTTTACAGGTAAGTACTTAGATTTAAATAGGAATAATTTATTTAATAAGAGTTAATTTATTTCGTTAGATTTAAATTATATTTAATTTAGGGGGGTGTTAGTGTTAGGGTTAGACTTAGCTTTAGGGGCTAATACATTTATTAGAATAGAGGTGAGCTCCAGTCGGCAGATTAGGGGTTAATGTTTGAAGTTTGGTGTCGGCGATGTTAGGGAGGGCAGATTAGGGGTTAATACTATTTATTATAGGGTTATTGAGGCGGGAGTGAGGCGGATTAGGGGTTAATAACTTTATTATAATAGCGATGCGGTCCGGTCGGCAGATTAGGGGTTAATAAGTGTAGGCAGGTGGAGGCGACGTTGTGGGGGGCAGATTAGGGGTTAATAAATATAATATAGGGGTCGGCGGTGTTAGGGGCAGCAGATTAGGGGTTAATAATAATATGCAGGGGTCAGCGATAGCGGGGGCGGCAGAATAGGGGTTAATAAGTGTAACGTTAGGGGTTTTTAGACTCGGGGTACATGTTAGAGTGTTAGGTGCAGAC
The DNA here is from genome assembly GCF_027579735.1 of Bombina bombina. NCBI lineage: Eukaryota > Metazoa > Chordata > Amphibia > Anura > Bombinatoridae > Bombina > Bombina bombina. The sequence continues at coordinate 283,095,233 of NC_069499.1, forward strand.
GTAGGAAGTGTTTCCCCATAGCAAACAATGGGGCTGCGTTAGGAGCTGAACGCGGCTTTTTTGCAGGTGTTAGGTTTTTTTTCAGCTCAAACAGCCCCATTGTTTTCTATGGGGGAATCGTGCACGAGCACGTTTTTTAAGCTGGCCGCGCCCGTAAGCACCGCTGGTATCGAGAGTTGAAGTTGCGTTAAATATTCTCTACGCTCCTTTTTTGGAGCCTAACGCAGCCATTCTGTGAACTCTCAATACCAGCGGTATTTAAAAGGTGCGGCCAGAAAAAAGCATGCATAGCTAACGCACCCCTTTGGCCGCAGAACTCTAAATCTAGGCGTATGAAAATAAAAAAGCATTGTGGGGCATGGTGGATTAGGGGTTAATAGTTTAAATAGCTAGATTGCGTTGTGGGGCATGGCGGATTAGGGGTTAATAGTTTATATAGATACTTTGCGATATGGGGGCATGGTTACTACTGCTATTTTATCTCCTTTGCTGTAGTGTATTAGGGACAAATGTAAATGAGCTCCTAGACTTATTAAGCAATCACTCTGCAGTGTGTAGAAAGGTTTTGAATACCGTTAAATTCATTCAAGTCTTTATAGGGGCAGTGAAAAAAAAAACTATTATTACATCTTGATTTTAATGTCCATTTAAGTTTTAGAGCACATTTGGGCTACCCGAAAGCTCTCACTATATTATTTTTGTCCGCTGCTAGTCAAAACATCCACACAAAATATAGCGACATTTGCAACTAAAAAAACAAGCCTGTGCAGATGATCAAAATTAAATGCATGTACACATCAATGTAACCTCCACAGCAATAAAAGCTAATTATGACCTGGTACCCACTGCAATACATCTTAAAGGGACAGTAAAGTCAAAGTTAAAGGGACATTATACACTATATTTTTCTTTGCATAAATGTTTTGTAGATGATCCATATATATAGCCTATACAAGTTTTATTTTTATTTTTAAAAGTATAGTTTTGCTTATTTTTAAATAAGATTGCTCTGATTTTCAGACTCCTAACCAAGCCCCAAAGTTTTAGGAGAAAACTGTTGTATACCTACTCGAGCTTGCTCCTGTTTGTGTAAAGAGTATTTTCATATACAGAGGAAGGGGAAGGGGGGGGCGTCTGCTATTTCCCACTTGCAGTGGGTGTTCCAGATAACCTCTTCAACAGGGCTAAACTGGGAGCTTCTAAGTAAGTTTTTAAACAGTTTTATACTGGATTTTTATTTAAGTTTCTGTGCATATTATTCTTTATAGTAGTGTCTATTACATGCAGTTATATGAAAATTGGTGGATACTGTCCCTTTAAGCTTCTGTGATTCAGATAAACAACTTTCCAATTTGTTTCTGTTATCACATTTGCTTTGTTCTTTTGGTATCCTTTCTTGAAAAACATTCCCAGATAAGCTCAGAAGCAACAATGTACTACTGGGAGCTAGCTGCTGATTGGTGGCTGCACATATATGACTCTTGTTATTGGCTCACCAGATGTGGTCAGCTTTCTACCAGTAGTAAACTGCTGCTCCTGAGCCTACCTAAGTTTACTCTTTAACAAAGGATCCCAGGAGAACAAATTGGAGTAAATTGGAAAGTAGTTTAAAATAACATGCTCTATCTAAATTATAAAAGTTTATTGTTGACATTATTGTCCTTTTAAAGTGAAGGAAAACTCTGATGAATGAAAGCTCATTTTTTAAAAATACTATTAAAAACAGGGGCACTTTCATTCATCAAAGTTTACAAAGCAGCTGTTTTGATTAAAAACTTACCTCTCTTCTTTGCACAGCCAGAGCAGCTTCCCCCTCCTGGAAATCCTCTCTTTACATGTCAGCAATGACTAATCCTGCTTCCTCCAATCACGGCTTTCCCCCCAGGGTGGTCATTGCCTGAGGCCATGCTGTGATTGGAGGAAGCCGGATTAGTCATTGCTGACGTCTGAAGAGAGGATTTCCAGGAGGTGAAAGCTGCTCTGGCTGTGAAAAGAAAAAAAGTTAAGTTTTTAATCAAAACCGCTGCTTTGTAAACTTTGATGAATGAAAGTGCCCCTGTTTTTAATATTATTTTTAAAAAACAGGCTTTAATTCATCAGAGTTTACCTTCACTTTAACTGCGGATGCCTGACCCCCCCCCAAACTGCTATTAACCTTATATACAGCCCTGTCCCCTATTACTTTTAATATTTTAATACTAACTGTGACCTGTACTTGACCACAATACCCTCTACCATCCCCCCGAGGCAATGCTACTCATAGCAATCCCCACCAGGTTTACACACTTAAAAGAATTCTGAATGCTTAGAATTCAGAATTAGAATTGTGGCTGAACTACCACCCATCCCTTAACTGGTTAACAGTGATTAGTATTAGTGTATGAGCTCAGGTGTGCATTAGCTGATGCAGCTATAAGTGAAGGAGTTTGCATCACATGCATGTTTGATAGATGACACCATCTGCAACATTAACACATCATACATTGCTCTACCATGCAAAGGCTCCCCTAGAGATGAATGTGCATAAGAGAAGAATTGTCAAAGGTACCAGCATCTCCTAAAGCAAAAAGAAGCCAAAGTCTGAATGGACAATTAAATTGCTTCTAACAATAAAGGGTTTTACCATTGCCGATTTAGCACCAATATCCAGATGAAAATAAATAACATATAACAGTGTGATATTTACAATACAAAATATTAGTTTTCAGCATTAGGCTCCTGGTATTGTTCTACCTACAATGTACCTTTAAGATGAAATAAATGCAAGGGTTCTGAATAAGGGTTTAACTTTGGCCAAGTAACAGCTTGGTAAGACTGAGAGGGTACAAGAAACTGTCATTTGCATGTCCCATAGAAAGTACAGACTGCACTGTAGCTGTCAGTACAGGGATTGTGCATATGTTTCAGTAGATTCTGATCTCTAGTGATCTAATCCCTTTATTCACAGTTATTTTAGAAATTACTGGAACTAGGATGGCTCAAGAGATTGTGCTGCCTGGGTCCAAGAACTAAATGACACCCTCAGCTCTAGACCCCCTACAGTCTAAACTGAACCATAGGCAGTTTCAACTTTAAAATGTCATATGTGGTCATGCTGGTGCCCATATGCCACCCTTGTCAATTGCTGCCTGGGTCCCATGGTCCCTCCTGGTTCAATTAAAGAGACAGCCGTGTACTGGAGATAGTAAAGTGATTTTAGTCAATAAGAATTGTGTGTTTCACCTAGAGCATATTATGAATTATATCAGGATTTTATGTGTTACATAAATTAACTAAAATTAGATTTGTTAACTTTCAGTTAAATAGGAATAATTTTATTTTCTTCTTTCATAAAGCCGATAATCTAAAACTCTCTGGTGAGATTATCTAAGACGTCTGGTCAGTACAACAAGGTTCCTTAATTTTTTTTAACTTGAGAGCTGTTTATTTAGCTGCACTGTGTTCTGGGTGTGAAGGAGAAACACATTATAATATAAAGCTTAGTAAAAGTCCCCAAAGATTTTATGTGGTTTTTCTTTGCACAGATGAGTTTTTAATCATCAGTCCCATAGTGGGCCAGATTACAAGTAGTGCGCTATGCGCTCAAAGTACATTTTTAACATGGACAGGTAAGCGCACAATATTACAAGTTGAAAGTAAAAAGTTAGCCAGCAAGCAAAAGTCTAAAGTGCGCTAAATTCGACACTTTGGATATCACAACCGCACTAACTTCTTCTTCCATAGACTTCAATGGGGCGTGCTGTTTAAAAAAAAAACAACTAACACTTATCGCTCGCATGCTAACCTGCCACCTCATTAGACCAACAGCGCTAAAGACAGACGGCTAGATTACGAGTTGTGCGTTAGGGTTAAAAAGCAGCGTTGAGAGGTCCCAACGCTGCTTTTTAATGCCCACTGGTATTACGAGTCTTGAAATGACAGGCTCACCGTTCACTTTTTTGGTCAGACTCGAAAATACTGCAAATCCACTTACGTCAATTGCGTATCCTATATTTTCAATGGGACTTGCATAACGCCGGTATTACGAGTCTAACCAAAAGTGAGCGGTACAGCTGCTCCTGTCAAGACTGATACCGCATTTAAAAGTCAGTAGTTAAGAGTTTTATGGGCTAACGCCGTAGCATAAAACTCTTAACTAAAGTGCTAAAAAGTACACAAACACCCATAAACTACCAATTAACCCCTAAACTGAGCCCCCCCCCCCACATCGCAAACACTAAATAAAAATGTTTACCCCTAATCTGCCGAACCGGACATTGTCGCCACTATAATATATTAACCCCTAAACCGCTGCCCTCCCACGTCGCAAACACTAGTTTAATTTTATTAACCCCTAATCTGCCGTCCCTAACATCGCCAACACCTACCTACATTTATTAACCCCTAATCTGCCGCCCACAACGTCGCCGCAACTATATTAAATGTTTTAACCCCTAAATCTAAGTCTAACCTTAACCCTAACACCCCCTAATTTAAATATAATTTAAATAAATCTAAATAAAATTACTACAATTCACTAAATTATTCCTATTTAAAACTAGATACTTACCTATAAAATAAACCCTAAGATAGCTACAATATAACTAATAGCTATATTGTAGCTATCTTAGGGATTATTTTTATTTTACAGGCAACTTTGTATTTATTTTAACTAGGTACAATAGTTATTAAATAGTTATTAACTATTTAATAGCTACCTATTTAAAATAAATACAAAAGTACCTGTAAAATAAAACCTAACCTAAGTTACATTTACACCTAACACTACACTATAATTAAATTAATTACCTAAACTAAATACAATTAAATACAATTTAAATAAATGATCTAAAGTACGAAAACCCCCCACTAAATTGCAGAAAATAATAAAATAATTACAAGTTTTTTAAACTAATTACACCTAATCTAATCCCCCTAATAAAATAAAAAAGCCCCCCAAAATAAAAAAAAGCCCTACCCTATACTAAATTACAAATAGCCCCACCACCCACACACCCAACCCTACTCTAAAACCCACCCAATACCCCCTTAATAAAACCTAACACTAACCCCTTGAAGATCACCCTACCTTGAGAGGTCTTCACCCAACCGGGCCGAAGTCATCAACGAAGCCGGCATAAGTGGTCCTCCAGACGGGCAGAAGTCTTCATCAAAGCCGGGAAGAAGAGGTCCTCCAGACTGGCAGAAGTCTTCATCAAGGCGGCATCTTCTATCTTCATCCATCCAGCACGGAGCGGCTCCATCTTCAAGACATCTGACGCGGAGCATCCTCTTAAAACGAAGTCAAACTGAAGAATGAAGGTTCCTTTAAATGACGTCATCCAAGATGGCGTCCCTTGAATTCCGATTGGCTGATGCAATTAAGGTAGAGTTACGGTAGAATTAAGGTAGAAAAAATCCTATTGGCTGATGCAATCAGCCAATAGGATTGAAGTTCAATCCTATTGACTGATCCAATCAGCCAATAGGATTGAGCTGGCATTCTATTGGCTGATTGGATCAGCCAATAGAATGCAAGCTCAATCCTATTGGCTGATTGCATCAGCCAATAGGATTTTTTCTACCTTAATTTCGATTGGCTGATAGACTTCTGCCCGTCTGGAGGACCACTTCTGTCGGCTTCGTTGACGACTTCGGTCCGGTTGGGTGAAGACTTCTCAAGGTAGGGTGATCTTCAAGGGGTTAGTGTTAGGTTTTATTAAGGGGGTATTGGGTGGGTTTTAGAGTAGGGTTGGGTGTGTGGGTGGCGGGTTTTAATGTTGGCGGGGGTATTGTATTTATTTTACAGGTAAAAGAGCTGATTACTTTGGGGCAATGCCCTGCAAAAGGCCCTTTTAAGGGCTATTTGTAATTTAGTATAGGGTAGGGCTTTTTATTATTTTGGGGGCTTTTTTATTTTATTAGGGGGATTAGATTAGGCGTAATTAGTTTAAAAAACTTGTAATTATTTTATTATTTTCTGTAATTTAGAGTTTGTTTTTTGCGTACTTTAGATAATTTTTTAAAATTGTATTTAATTGTATTTAGTTAAGGTAATTAATTTAATTATAGTGTAGTGTTAGGTGTAATTGTAACTTAGGTTAGGATTTATTTTACAGGTAAATTTGTCTTTATTTTAACTAGGTAGCTATTAAATAGTTAATAACTATATAATAACTATTGTACCTAGTTAAAATAAATACAAAGTTGCCTGTAAAATAAAAATAATCCCTAAGGCCTAGATTTGGAGTTCGGCGGTAAAAGGGCTGTTAACGCTCCGCGGGCTTTTTTCTGGCCGCACCATAAATTTAACTCTGGTATCGAGAGTTTAAACAAATGCTGCGTTAGGCTCCAAAAAAGGAGCGTAGAGCATTTTTACTGCAAATGCAACTCTCGATACCAGAGTTGCTTACGGACGCGGCCGGCCTCAAAAACGTGCTCGTGCACGATTCTCCCATAGGAAACAATGGGGCTGTTTGAGCTGAAAAAAAACCTAACACCTGCAAAAAAGCAGCGTTCAGCTCCTAACGCAGCCCCATTGTTTCCTATGGGGAAACACTTCCTACGTCTGCACCTAACACTCTAACATGTACCCCGAGTTTAAACACCCCTAACCTTACACTTATTAACCCCTAATCTGCCGCCCCCGCTATCGCTGACCCCTGCATATTTTTTTTAACCCCTAATCTGCCGCTCCGTAAACCGCCGCAACCTACGTTATCCCTATGTACCCCTAATCTGCTGCCCTAACATCGCCAACCCCTATATTATATTTATTAACCCCTAATCTGCCCCCCTCAACGTCGCCGACACCTGCCTACACTTATTAACTCCTAATCTGCCGAGCGGACCTGAGCGCTACTATAATAAAGTTATTAACCCCTAACCCGCCTCACTAACCCTATCATAAATAGTATTAACCCCTAATCTGCCCTCCCTAACATCGCCGCCAGCTACCTTCAATTATTAACCCCTAATCTGACGACCGGAGCTCACCGCTACTCTAATAAATGTATTAACCCCTAAAGCTAAGTCTAACCCTAATACTAACACCCCCCTAAGTTAAATATAATTTACATCTAACGAAATAAATTAACTCTTATTAAATAACTTATTCCTATTTAAAGCTAAATACTTACCTGTAAAATAAATCCTAATATAGCTACAATATAAATTATAATTATATTATAGCTATTTTAGGATTAATATTTATTTTACAGGCAACTTTTTAATTATTTTAACCAGGTACAATAGCTATTAAATAGTTAAGAACTATTTAATAGTTACCTAGTTAAAATAATAACAAATTTACCTGTAAAATAAATCCTAACCTAAGATATAATTAAACCTAACACTACCCTATCAATAAATTAATTAAATAAACTACCTACAATTACCTACAATTAACCTAACACTACACTATCAATAAATTAATTAAACACAATTGCTAAAAAAAAATACAATTAAATAAACTAGCTAAAGTACAAAAAATAAAAAAGAACTAAGTTACAAAAAATAATAAAATATTTACAAACATAAGAAAAATATTACAACAATTTTAAACTAATTACACCTACTCTAAGCCCCCTAATAAAATAACAAAGCCCCCCAAAATAAAAAATTCCCTACCCTATTCTAAATTAAAAAAGTTACAAGCTCTTTTACCTTACCAGCCCTGAACAGGGCCCTTTGCGGGGCATGCCCCAAGGATTTCAGCTCTTTTGCCTGTAAAAAAAAACATACCATACCCCCCCCAACATTACAACCCACCACCCACATACCCCTAATCTAACCCAAACCCCCCGTAAATAAACCTAACACTAAGCCCCTGAAGATCTTCCTACCTTGTCTTCACCATACCAGGTTCACCGATCCGTCCTGGCTCCAACATCTTCATCCAACCCAAGCGGGGGTTGGCGATCCATCATCCGGTGCTGAAGAGGTCCAGAAGAGGCTCCAAAGTCTTCCTCCTATCCGGCAAGAAGAGGACATCCGGACCGGCAAACATCTTCTCCAAGCGGCATCTTCAATCTTCTTCCATCCGGTGCGGAGCGGGTCCATCTTGAAGCAGGCGACGCGGATCCATCCTCTTCTTCCGTTGTCTCCCGACGAATGACGGTTCCTTTAAGGGACGTCATCCAAGATGGCGTCCCTCGAATTCCGATTGGCTGATAGGATTCTATCAGCCAATCGGAATTAAGGTAGGAATTTTCTGATTGGCTGATGGAATCAGCCAATCAGAATCAAGTTCAATCCGATTGGCTGATCCAATCAGCCAATCAGATTGAGCTCGCATTCTATTGGCTGATCGGAACAGCCAATAGAATGCGAGCTCAATCTGATTGGCTGATTGGATCAGCCATTCGGATTGAACTTGATTCTGATTGGCTGATTCCATCAGCCAATCAGAAAATTCCTACCTTAATTCCGATTGGCTGATAGAATCCTATCAGCCAATCGGAATTCGAGGGACGCCATCTTGGATGACGTCCCTTTAAGGAACCGTCATTCGTCGGGAGACAACGGAAGAAGAGGATGGATCCGCGTCGCCTGCTTCAAGATGGACCCGCTCCGCACCGGATGGAAGAAGATTGAAGATGCCGCTTGGAGAAGATGTTTGCCGGTCCGGATGTCCTCTTCTTGCCGGATAGGAGGAAGACTTTGGAGCCTCTTCTGGACCTCTTCAGCACCGGATGATGGATCGCCAACCCCCGCTTGGGTTGGATGAAGATGTTGGAGCCAGGACGGATCGGTGAACCTGGTATGGTGAAGACAAGGTAGGAAGATCTTCAGGGGCTTAGTGTTAGGTTTATTTAAGGGGGGTTTGGGTTAGATTAGGGGTATGTGGGTGGTGGGTTGTAATGTTGGGGGGGGGGTATGGTATGTTTTTTTTTACAGGCAAAAGAGCTGAAATCCTTGGGGCATGCCCCGCAAAGGGCCCTGTTCAGGGCTGGTAAGGTAAAAGAGCTTGTAACTTTTTTAATTTAGAATAGGGTAGGGAATTTTTTATTTTGGGGGGCTTTGTTATTTTATTAGGGGGCTTAGAGTAGGTGTAATTAGTTTAAAATTGTTGTAATATTTTTCTTATGTTTGTAAATATTTTATTATTTTTTGTAACTTAGTTCTTTTTTATTTTTTGTACTTTAGCTAGTTTATTTAATTGTATTTATTTGTAGCAATTGTGTTTAATTAATTTATTGATAGTGTAGTGTTAGGTTAATTGTAGGTAATTGTAGGTAGTTTATTTAATTAATTTATTGATAGGGTAGTGTTAGGTTTAATTATATCTTAGGTTAGGATTTATTTTACAGGTAAATTTGTTATTATTTTAACTAGGTAGCTATTAAATAGTTCTTAACTATTTAATAGCTATTGTACCTGGTTAAAATAATTACAAAGTTGCCTGTAAAATAAATATTAATCCTAAAATAACTATAATATAATTATAATTTATATTGTAGCTATATTAGGATTTATTTTACAGGTAAGTATTTAGCTTTAAATAGGAATAAGTTATTTAATAAGAGTTAATTTATTTCGTTAGATTAAAATTATATTTAATTTAGGGGGGGTGTTAGTGTTAGGGTTAGACTTAGCTTTAGTGGTTAATACATTTATTATAGTAGCGGTGAGGTCCGCTCGGCAGATTAGGGGTTAATAATTGAAGGTAGGTGTCGGCGATGTTAGGGAGGGCAGATTAGGGGTTAATACTATTTATGATAGGGTTAGTGAGGCGGGTTAGGGGTTAATAACTTTATTATAGTAGCGCTCAGGTCCGCTCAGCAGATTAGGGGTTAATAAGTGTAGGCAGGTGTCGGCGACGTTGAGGGGGGCAGATTAGGGGTTAATAAATATAATATAGGGGTCGGCGGTGTTAGGGGCAGCAGATTAGGGGTACATAAGGATAACGTAGGTGGCGGCGCTTTGCGGTCGGAAGATTAGGGGTTAATTATTTTAAGTAGCTGGCGGCGACGTTGTGGGGGGCAGGTTAGGGGTTAATAAATGTAATACAGGGGTCGGCGGGGTTAGGGGCAGCAGATTAGGGGTACATAAGTATAACGTAGGTGGCGGTCGGCAGATTAGGGGTTAAAAATTTAAATCGAGTGGCGGCGATGTGGGGGGAGCTCGGTTTAGGGGTACATAGGTAGTTTATGGGTGTTAGTGTACTTTAGGGTACAGTAGTTAAGAGCTTTATGAACCGGCGTTAGCCAGAAAGCTCTTAACTCCTGCTTTTTTCAGGCGGCTGGAATTTTGTCGTTAGAGCTCTAACGCTCACTTCAGAAACGACTCTAAATACCAGCGTTAGAAAGATCCCATTGAAAAGATAGGCTACGCAAATGGCGTAGGGGGATCTGCGGTATGGAAAAGTCGCGGCTGAAAAGTGAGCGTTAGACCCTTTAATCACTGACTCCAAATACCAGCGGGCGGCCAAAACCAGCGTTAGGAGCCTCTAACGCTGGTTTTGACGGCTACCGCCGAACTCCAAATCTAGGCCTAAGATAGCTACAATGTAGCTATTAGTTATATTGTAGCTATCTTAGGGTTTATTTTATAGGCAAGTATTTAGTTTTAAATAGGAATAATTTAGTTAATTGCAGTTATTTTATTTAGATTTATTTAAATTATATTTAAGTTAGGGGGGTGTTAGGGTTAGACTTAGGTTTAGGGGTTAATAATTTTATTTTAGTGATGGCGACGTTGGGGCGGCAGATTAGGGGTTAATAAGTGTAGGTAGGTGGCGGCGACATTGGGGGCGGCAGATTAGGGGTTAATAAACTTGGTTCTGAGACCTCTGCTACTCAGCAGTTGTAAGATTATATTTGTCCTGATGAAGGCCCAACTGAGGGCCGAAACGTCGACCATGTATTAGTGATTCTACTAAATAAAGAAAGAATTTATCTTCTAAATAAATCCTGAGAGTGCCCTTCTTCTATACGGATATTTGCATTTATTATTTCCAAGGTTTGCACCCAGGTCGTGGCTGCTCCACCTGGTTGGAGTGCTGGGCTACAGGCTAAATAGACTTTATATATATATATATATATATATATATATATATATATATATATATATATATGTATATATATATATATATATATATATATATATAATATTAAAAAAAAGTTGTTTCATATTTCATGGTATTTAACTGGAAAGGGCTTAAATGTGTGTATATATGTATATACATGTGTTTATATGTGTATATATGTATGTATATACATATTTACACATATAAACACATAAATACACATGTATATACACACACATATATATGTATACACACATACACATATATATATATATATATATATATATATTTGTGCTCAACTTGTAAAATGCACACTAGTTAGTGCGGCTGCGATACTGCTTATCGCGACCAGTAGTAACATTAGCGTGCTACTTGTAATCTAGCCCAGTCTTGGGTACTATTCTATTTAACATACAATTTACAAAAGAGACGGAAAGTTTTACGTTCAGGAAATTATACTTTCTCATTTCCCTTTGTCCCCTAAAAAATTCACCAAATGTAAATAAACCACAAAAAACACATCTGCCAACTTTGAAAAATATTTCAGTGTGGACTGATTTTTATATTTTATGATATAGCAAAAATAATTTTCTGCAAAATAAAATGATCCCTCTTTAAATTTTAATGATTCTAAGTTCAAGATTAGTTGGAACATTAAAAACAGTTTTCTTAACATAGTTTTGTAAAACGGATTCTAGTAAAGTGTATTGGGAAGATATTTCACAATAATCAGTACAGACTCAAAATTGTCTCTTAGGGGGTTTCTGCCTTCTCATTTAACATCTCGAATATTGACATCTAAGTAATGTAAGGTGAAAAACATAAACATATGTGTACTTATTTTACTCCTAGTGACAAGGATAGCTTATATTTTAGCAATGCCTGAAACTTACAAAAGATTCATAGAGTGATATCATACTAATTTATATTGTAAACTAAATACTCCAAACAGTGTGTCATACTTTCTTACACAGTCAAGTGACAGTTCCATGAAAGCAATGCTTCAGATTATAGTTTCTGTGAACTGATTGAAAGCGCAAATTGTAAAGCAGAGTGCAATTACTACTCCTTACCAGCAGGTGTCATAAATGTACCATATATACTTGGTTTAGAGGTTGTGTTGGTAGGTATAATAAGTACATTGTGAATGATTAAAAAATATCAAAAAAATCTATTATGTGTAAAAATACATACATATACACACACTGTAAAGGAATAAAAGTGTAAATGTTGCTATCAAATTTATAATTTATTTTATATTATAGTGAAATACACAGTAGTAGCTTCTTTGCAATACAGTGTTACTTTATTTGCAAAAATACATATGGTAAAAACTGTCATTGTTTCAGTTTTTACTGTGCTGGTGATCTGAAAAGCATACAGCTGTAGGCCCTGCCGAGTGCACTCACATTCACTACTTGTGGCCTCTCAATGTGCAGTCAGTGACGTATAACCACCAACACATTAAGGGCTAGATTATGAGTGGCGCTCTAACTGTAGCATGCAAGCGATATCTTTTTTCCTGCTTTTTGCACGCAATGGAAGTAGCCAGCGTATTACAAGTTGAAAGTAAATGTGTTTGCTTGAGGGTAATCTAATTTACCGCTCGCCAGGTTATCGCGACTTCAGATAGGGTAGGGGGAAAAAAAGTTGCATAAAACAACATAAATACATGTAAAGTGTACAGATGTATTTATGTATTTGTATGTGTATATATGTGTTTACACACATAAATACAGATGCACACACACATAGACATATATAGATATGTGCATTGGAGCCCTTTGCAGTCAAATAACTGAAAGCATTTTTATTCAATATTAATATTTAAGAATGGTTTTATCTGTGTATTTCTATCCTAAGACATGGGGAGTCCACAACGTCATCAATTACTAGTGGGAATATCACTCCTGGCCAGCAGGAGGAGGCAAAGAGCACCACAGCATAGCTGTTAAGTGTCACTCCCCTACCCATAATCCCCAGTCATTCTCTTTGCCTCTGTCAATGGAGGAGGTGAAGTTTTGGTGTCTGCAGAAAATTGGATTTCTTTCACTTCTAGCAAGTTTTGGGTCTAGCTGTAGTCCACGTCAATCTCTGCATTAGAGTAGTGTAGAGTAGTAGAGTAAAACTTGTAAGGTGGGCCTTGCTGCGTTTTGCTAACATATTTGCTGCCATGATATAGAAAGCCTGAGTAGGTTTACTCTGTTCTTTCTTTTTTCTACAGGCCTCTGTAAGGTGTATGTGTCGGACGGCTAGATGTGCACGTAAGTGCTTTTGTCTTCTAGGGCTGAAAGACTTGCACTGAAGGGGTTAAGGAGCCTCTATGCACTTTATTATGGGACATAAAATCCTTAATGCTGGATTAATGCTGATACTATTACTGTTCTCTCATTGGTCTGCCATTGTCGGCTTGAGCCAGCATTTTTACTGTTGAGCAGCTTGAATTATCCGTTCACGTGACCTTCCGATCCCGGCTTCAGTTTGTCTGAGCAGTGAAGGTGGCTAGTTGCGAATGTGAGACTAGCTAGAATCCAGACGTCTCATTTCTTCTGTCTATCGAAGGGGTCAGGTAGGCACCTCAGTGTTGTTTGAGGTGTAGAGCTGTGCATTAGTTTTTGAGTAAAGTGAAACTACATAAGTTTTCTTTTTTCTTTAAATTGCTTGCTGGGGCCAGTTTTCTCTAACCAGTGAGGGAGTGGGTAAAGTCTATCCGGTCTTCTGTTTTCTTAAAGGGACAACATAAAAAATAAAATGTTTTTTTTTTTTTTGTCATCTTAGAGGATTCTGCTTCTGTGAATTTGTGTCTCCTATGTTTAGAGAACCAAATTGTGTTGCCCATGCAATTTTGTTCCTCTTGTCTAGAAAGGACATTAAAACATAAAGATAGACTTTTTGTTTCTGAGCCACATGTCTCTCAGGATGATGCTGTTCAGGCAATGCCATAGCCTTCTCCTCAAACGTCCCAAGCCATAGTGGCATCACATACAGTGCCCTGCGGTTCCTCTCAGTCTCCTAGAGGAGTTTATTTGCCTGCAGAAATTGCTGCTCAGGTATCTTCAGCGTTATCTGCAGCTTTATCTGCCTTTCCTTTGCTACAAGGAAAATGCAAGAGGAAGACTAGATAATCAGATAGTAAGGTTTCTGTTCCAACTCCTGCTACTCAGGTTGTCCTTTTTCATAAGTCTAATGAGGAGGATAAATCGGTAGCCTCTGAGGGTGTAATCTCAGATTCGGACAGTGTAATTCCTTCATTTGATGTTGAAGTAGTATCCTTCAGATTTAAGCTTGAACACCTTTGTGTATTGTTAAAGAAGGTTTTGGCTACTTTGGACGACTCCAGCCCGCCTATCGTTGTCAACCCTATGAAATCAAGTAGACTTAA